>NC_056750.1:392158982-392393982 GCF_019279795.1 Protopterus annectens
TCAAATTGCTAAAAATGGGCAGGTTATTTGGAATACCCAAAGTACATAAAAGTAGAACTAATCCCCACTTTAGGCCAGTGGTTGCAGACGATTATTATAAAACTGAGTCCATCTCTGTATTTTTAGAACACTTTTTAAATCCATTGTTGCAAAAATCTGAATTTTATTTAAGGGACTTGTGGCACCTCTTAGAGTTAAGTGACATTCAGGAAATAGAAGTAAGGTGCTGTTTTGCATGCCTAGACATAGTCTCTTTATACACAAGCTTCCAGCAAGACACTGGAATAGACTTTGTGAGAAGTTATCTTACAATATTTACTGATTTTGACAATACTTTTTGTGAATACCATTTGTGTTTTGCTTGAAATTGTCTTAGACAACATTTTTACATTTCAAGGCAGACATTTCAAACAAAAATCAGGGGTTTAGCCCCAGTGTTTGCAAGCCTTGTGATGGCTGATACATCTCAAGCCCCACTTCTTGTTTGAGAAGGTTGTTTTCTACAAAAGATTTATTGATGACTTATTTATTTTGTGGAGGGGGACGGAAGATGAATTTAAACAGTTTTCTTTTTGTCAACTCCAGTAGTTCTTTTCTAAAATGTACTCAGAGTGGTTTTGGGAAGACAATTAATTACTTAGACATTACTTTGTCTCTTGATTATGAAGGCAAAAAGTTTGGAAGCAAAATTTTCAGAAAGAATACATTTGTAAATCAATATTTACATAGGAAGAGCTAACACCTCCATCATATGAAAAAGGGAATAGTCAAAAGTAATTTCATTAGTCTTAATAGGCTTACTAGTGACACCATTTTTGATTTTGAAGTAGAAAATCTGAAGTTGTTTTTCTCTCCAAAAGTAATGACCTTAATTGGTTAGAAAATATTGTGGGTGAAGTCATTTTGCTAAGGTCGGACAAGGCTAGACATATTTTCATTAGGAACTGGGCTGACAATCCCTCAGTTAAGAGATATTCACCCACTTCTATACTGAGTCCAGTAACAAGGTACAGAGGAACATTTGTTATCCCGATTACTGTAGATATGACTCTTATTAGAGACATTCTCAAAAATAACCCATAACAATAAATAATGGGAAAATTATATTAGGCAATGGAGAGCTAATAAAACACTTAGAGATGCTTCACTTTTCACTTACAAGAGAGTGCAAAACATAAAATTGATGTTAGAAAGTCATTATCCTTCAACTGTAGTAAAATATGGTACTTTAGGCAGATATAAATTTGGTAGGTGCAAACAATGCCAATTTATTATTAACACACAAAATATTTTTTTGTTAAGGCACTGAATTTAAACCTTTGATCTAAGGATAGATATGACTGCAATTCAATTTAGTTTGGTCAAATATCGCATGACTGGCTGAATATAGCCTATAGCCTTATGATTTATTGAGCAGTTATTTTAAATCTTGGTGTGTGGTTTTAGGTTTTAATTCTGAAGAAGTTCTTGTTTCATTAAAATAATGGCAATGTTAAGTTAAACCTGCATCTGAGACTCCTTGTGCCTGCTTTTTAGTAGAGCTTATTGGTTTGCTGATTCTTTTTTTGGTTTCATGCCACATTTTGACGTTTAAACATATGTGTCTGCCAGAGCAGCAGTGCCAAAAAGCATACCATGCTCTCAATAAATGCACAAATGTCCCAGCAGCAAAAAAATTTCAAGTCTGTGCTTTTTGTTTTGCCTTTTATTGACCATTTTCTTTAATTAATTCAATGAGAAGATTCTTTCATCAATGAGGTAGAAATGCTCAGGTCTATTCTGAGGTACCATTTTCTGCAGAATGCTACTCTGTCCAGAAATGCTAACTAGAAGGTTGAGTTTATGCCACTGTTCTCTGAATGAGGAGGGATGATCTTTGACTTTACATTAATGCGCTGCTTCATTTCACATTAACTGAAGGCAGACATTATGCACATAAGTAACACTGAAGTATACCTAATGTGTCCCCTGGAATCCTGACCCCGTTACTTAAATATGGCTGTATTCATGGGGAAAGAGAGACACTATAAAAGTGGCTTCCTGTCCACAGCATTAAACTCAGTCCTGCAGCTGCAGTTCAAATCAGTCATAACAGATAGTAACCATAAACACTGAAACCTCCAACCAAAGATCACAGAAAATGCTCACACACAGAAAAGTCCAAGAGCAGCTTTGCTGAATATATAAACTTCAAACAGTTAAGCCAAAACATGGTAGATTTAATCTACTTCACTGTATATGACCCTCAATAATTTTGATGATAGCAGCTCCAAAGTGGTGGCCACTGACAAAAATATCACATCATTTCAAATTAAACCTTGTAGGGGTGCCAGTCCCCTAGAGCAGCAAACCTATACAGCAACTGACAATTTAATTGCAAAAAGAATATCCATTGCTTTTCATTCCTGTGCGAGAATGAGCTTTACTCATTCACAAATACCACAGTGATAGCATTCATCTTAGGATGTGCCACATTATAGGAAAGGAAGAAAGGGATCATACTTACTCTTCAAAAAATGATACATCTCATTCCAAGTTGCCTTTCCAAGAACATGATATCAGCATAGAAAATGGCCCTGTATGCATGTGTTAAATGACCCTGTATGCATGTGTATAAGTTTTCTGTATATATTTGTGTGTGTGTGTGTGTGTGTGTGTGTGTGTGTGTGTGTGTGTGTGTGTATATATATATATATATATATATATATATATAGAGAGAGAGGAGAGAGATAGATATATATATAAAATATAAAATATGTATTTGATAATATTCAGAGGCTAGTCAGCTTTTACTGTGCCCAGTGGAGTTCTTCAAGCTGGAGCATTTCATTTCTAAGCTGAGGAACAAAAAAGGGGGTTGGCATAATGGCTAAGGTGTTTTCTTCACAGAGATAAGATACAGAGTTTGAGTCTTGCCTTTAAAGGGGAAATTGCCCATAAGGCAGCTAGCCTAGTGCTTACCTTTTAACATATGATAAAAAAGGTCCCCTCTTTATGAGTTGAGGACCCAAAAAAGGTCATCTTAAAACTGTACTTGCTGCAGTTAGAATAATGCAATACAAGCTGCTTTTCACCCCTGACTGCAAATATGGTATCAGCATTCATTTTTGAGTGTCAAAACTACATCTGTTACCTTGAACCTGATGCAGCCACCCACTTCACCTTGGCCTAATTATTCTGCTAATTGATCAGTGATATCAGAAACAGGACCAACTCTCAAGCTGTTTATCACAGTCTGTGGCATACTGCGCTATTCAAATATGTGGAATTTTCAACTCATATGATCACAAAAGAACACTGACCTCTGCAGTACATTTTTGTGTTCTTTAGCAATCACTCTGTGCTCTGAAACTTCACTTTACACATTATTGCAACTCTTCAAAAAAAAAAAAAAAAAAAAAAAAAAACAATACTTTTGTGATTACTTCATCCTGAGTCACCTACTGATGTTGTTCCAACTTTACAAAACCTTGCTTTATGTGGGGAACATTAACCCCACACAGCTGTTGCATGGGGCTTTGCCCCACACCCCTTACTTAAACTAACTTCACAGTCCCCCAAGTGTGACCAGAGTCCAACCACCTGTACAGTGCTAAAGTTGACCAAAACAGAATAAAGTGTAGCAGAGTTTGACAGTGTTTGACAGGTTCAAACACATCATATACCCATTGGCAAAATGAGCAAGTGACACAAATAGCTACATTTGTATTTGTATTTCTGGTTTAATCAGTGGGAAAGCTCAGCAAAACTGAGAGTCACTTTTCAGTGGAGCCCATGGGGAGAAAACCTCCAAACATTTTACTTGACATTTTACAGAAAAAAAAACTCAGTATATGCATTATAAGAAATACAGTAATACCTATATAAGAACATACAAGACTAGTATTTAAAATCATATGCAGAAAGTAGATTAGGAAAACATAACAGAAAATAAAATTAATGTGTTACAAGTTATCAGTATTCTTTATGAGAATAAATGAAAAATAATGTATGATTTATACTTGAAAAGTATAGTAATACACAAAATTAATAGGGCTAGGTAATAGGAGGAGGAGGAAAAGGTGTAGAAAGGCATGGTTGAAGAGAAACAAAATTGAATAGTGAGGTTGAGAGAAGAAAAATATTAGTGGTACAAAGTAGACTGATAAGAAGAATTAAGAGATAAAAAAGGTTGTGATGGGAGTAAAATGAGAAGTAGAGAACAGTACAATTAGTCATGTTGAGTAAGAGGTAATAAGATACAGGTCTCGAGTTTAGAAATTCAGGAGATATGGAGTGAAAGAAGTTGTATTTGGAGTTGGTGGTGAATGGCTGTGGCAGACTAATTAACTTTCTATGATAAGGATTCTGTTTGTATGGAGTAGTAGCAGGTAATTTGCATTGCCTTATCAATAAATGCATAGGTAGTGTCATTTGCTAGTAAGGTATGATTTTAATTTGTTCATTAACTGTTTTTAATTTGAGTCAGTTATTTCCTTGGAATGGAATTCAGTGTTTTAGTTACATAGACTTGGTAAAGGGAGTCACTATGCTGATGGCTAGATTTTACTGCTTATACCATGCTCTTAGATTGAGACTGAAGCATCTGGAAGGGTTGTATTTCTGAATTAGGTTAGTTAGGACTGTACTGTTGTTAGGCCTGAAAAGAATACTCTGTGCTGCCTTTGTCTGTTGTAAAGCAGTTACATGTTATAGTTCAGGTTAGTTTCACTCCCTCAATGTTATGCAGTGCTGTAGTTACTCTTTTGGAAAGATTAGTAATATATTTGGTAATTTTATTATATTACCTTTTTTAAGTTTTTGAAATTACATATTTTGAAGGTTAGTAAAAACTAAGGAGAATATATTAAAATAGTAAAAAGTAGTGCCTGGGTTCTTGTGAAAAACAATGATTTGGTGAGGTATTTGGATTTTGTAGTTTATTTGTTTTGCTAACTACGTAGTCCACATACTTGTCAAATTTGTGATGTCATTCAGTAATTACCCTTAGTAATTTGGTTGTTGTTGTTGTTGTTGTTGTGTTTTTCGGCTTATCCCAGTTAGGGGTCACCACAGCGGAACTCCGGTCCACTAATGTTTGGTAGTGGATTTTTACGTGCTGAGTTACCAGCCCTGATGCACAACCTTCAACAAAGGCACGCAATTCACCCATGCCTCCACACAGAAGACGCTCTAGCTGAGAAATGAATGCAACAACGTCTTGCTGTGAGGAGACAATGCTACCGCAGCACCACTACCACGGACCCTTAGTAATTTGGTATGTTACTTTTTCAGTCTGGGTATTTCTAAGCTGTGTAACCTTGAAATCAGTGATTGCTTTTATGAGGTTTCTGGTGAAAAGGTACTAGCATCATTTTCTTTTGGGGGGGGGGGGGGTTAGGGCTTAATAACAGCTGAGAGTTTGTCATCCATAATTTTAGTGTTGTGGAGTTATGCTAGATAAGAATTTAAAGTTAATTTAATATTTAATATATTTGCTGCACATATTAGTATAGAGTCACCTATGTATTTTAGTAGTGCAGTGTTTGCTGTGGTTATATACATGATTATAAAGATGTTAAAAAGCAAGAGACCTGTTGTGAATCATTGAAGAATGCCCATTGTAGTATTCTGATATGATGGTAAGGTATTTGGCCATTTAACACACCAAGAGCTATTGCTGAGATAATTGTGAAACAAGGTTATTATTTTAGTATTTATGTTTTAGATAGTCTGTGACACCTGAGCACTGGCCCAGTAATCAAGGAGCCTCAATCCTCACCTCACCACTAGCACCAGAGAGAGGCGTCCTCATTGGGGAGGATAATAATTTCCACACACAGTAAAGTACAATTTCCCTTAAGAGCACCGAGAGATCACAGTCAGTCTGGAGCTGGGTTCTCTCTTTCGCTCCAGATCCCCAATAAGACTCCCCACTGGCACAGCTATAGAGTGGAATCCTTAGCCAGGGTTCCAAGCCAAGTCCTCCCAGCACTCCCTCTGTCCAAACAGTGCTTCATGCCCCTTACCAAATAGTTCACACACGCACGCACGCACACGCTCACACACACACACACACACACACACACACACACACACACACACACACACACACACACACACACACCCTTTCAGATATGATTTATATACAAACACACAGACACTCCTTGGGGAAGGCTGGCACAGATTCACTAGGTATACCCCTTCTGCCTGGGCTATAAGATAGTAATTCACTGCCACCAGAACCGCTAATATCAGCTACTAAAAAGGCCCTTATCAAAAGGTGTCCAATTATTACTGTGCAATATTAGTATCCAGTTAGTAAGTGTGACCAGAACTTTTAATGCTTATTGGAATGGCTTTGTACAGTATCACTATATACATGCAATGTTCTCTAGAGCTTAAATTATCTCTACACAAACCAGCCACCATTGAAAGTTTTAAAAATATTTAATAATACAAACACAAGACAATACTTCGTACTACAAAGTGCTAGTAGAGTTCAGACTTCAAAGGAAAATGCTTAAAATAATACTGTAGACTAGTTTTAACATATAGAAAACAGCTAGACTAAACTTACTGTTTTCTATCATTTCTTAAGAGTAATTGCAGTTCTAAATAAACTTAGATATAGAGCAAAAGCAGAGTACTGGAGAATAGTCAGCTTTAGACACAATCCAGAATGCTCTCTCTCTCTCTCTCTCTCTCTGAGACAAGTCTTTTAAATTGATAATGCATCACTGCTGACTCATTTTAGATTGCATCATTCTTCTCTGGTTCCCAGGCTAACAGAAACTCAGAGTTTAGCATCTCTTTGATCTTGCACCTGGTCAGGAAACCACAGCAATCAAAGACATTATATATGTAAAATCTAGCAATTAACTCTGGTCTCAAAACAATAGAAGAATCTGCTATTCCAGACATCATGGCTCCGAGTTTGAGATCAAACAAGGCTTGACTTATCAGCTTTCTTCCATCAGAGTGCACTGTTGTTACATTGTTGGCATTCAACATTTAACACAATTTTCTTATATTTAAGAGAACAAGCCTATGGCTTATGTTAATATTTACAAATGACTGAATTATCTACAAAATTCTATCTAGCTAGGCTGGCAGCTTTCACATATCTTCACACAGTCTATTGATAAGGAGTTGAGAGAAGACAGTATCATATGCATCTGAGAGGTCTAAGAATATCTATAACTGTTGGAAGCAATGACCTTTGTAAGAAAGGCTAGTAGTGCAGACTCTGTACTTTGTCCTGAGTGAAAACCATGTTGAGTGTAAGACATGGTTGTCTTTAGTTAAATGAGATTGATATTGCTTGTTGGACACATTTCTTTAGGATTTCAGAAAAGTATTTTAGCTGTTGGTTTGTAGTTGTATACATCCAGTGAAGCACCACCTTTGTGCAGATGTATTATTTGGGACTTATTCCATATATGTTAGAAATGCAGCCTTCTTTGTGGCTTTGTTTATGAGGCTTGTAATTGGTATGAGATTATTTTAGCTGATAAATACAGTCATTCTGATGGATCATTGTCTGATGCTAAGCACTTTGGTTTCGATTTCTGTAATAGTTCATCTGTTCAATTGATACTGGTTTGAGATTGAAGATGCCATGATTATTGCCAGTTGTGTGAGTAGAGGTGTATTGGTGATGTTTTTGAAAAACAATCATAACAGATTGTATGAAATAAGTCTCTAAGTCCATGCAATATTATATTTTGTTTCATAAGGTGATGTGTTGGGTTGTGTTTGTTTTTCTAGCTTAATGAGAGTATTTGCAGCTTGCTGGTATTGTTTTGAATTATTTACATGGATGTTTTGCATGCTGATAAAGTATTTAGATTTGTTACTTTGTAACATTTTTCCTTTATGTGTTGCATAATTCTGAAGATCATTTTGTGTGGGACTTGCTTTCCCTTGCTTCCATGCACTGTCCCTAATGGACAGTAGTTGTTTTGTGGTTGCTGATAGCCATGGGGCAGGAATATATTTCATTTTTTTATATGTAGTAGTGCAAATGCATTAAGAATATTTATGGGGGGAATATTAAAGAACTGAACAGCTTCATAAAGAAGCAAATATCTAAGTGGGGTTCATTTACATTCTACATTCTCAAATACATTTGAGGTATATGTTAGAAAAGTAGAATGGGATGCTTGTTATGTAAACATTTACAGGGCATACAAAATGTTTATAATTATTGTGGAGAATTTCTTCACATGGAGATTGTAGTTTGGTAGGGTGATATTGCAATGAGTATGATATGCACAGCTAACATGGCTTTTGTTTGTATATGCCCTAGGTTTATTATAGGGGAGTGGTAATGAATGCAAAATAAATAAAAAGTGAAACAAGTTTACTGCAGTGCAGGAAAATGGATAACATGTATGTTTTATAAGATGACACTTGCCTGAAATTAAGGGTGAGGTGTGATTAGAGTATAATAATATACAGGATTTTAATAGGGAACTGATGTGTTTGGTATGAGTTAAGGAAGTATAAATGTACATCCCCAGGTGTTGCTTGGGGAGAGAGAGAGAGTGTGTGACAGGAATGAAGCAGGAGTGGTACTTAGTCAGCACATGTCTATTGAAGTAACAACAAGGTAACTTGAAAATGTCACCTCATAGGTACTGCAATGATTTCTTTTGTATGGTGCATATGTGTACCACAACAGCAAACAATGTGTTGGTAATACAGTATTTACTGAGGAGGATACCAAGCATCATGCATATTTATGAGGCTTGTTAAGACTGCTTTGTTTCTGGATGGTAGAAGAACCCATAACTGACCAATGTTGTACAATATCATATGCTGATATGCAGTCCAATGTAGTGCTATTTGCTCTTCTGTATTGCATCAGTTTGAAAGAAGCATGCACCTGCCCTAAAAGAGAGCTCAGTACATGACAGTACCATGTGCTGTTTCAGTGCTGTGCATATTAAACCACTGGAGGCACTAAGAGCTACAGCTATGTTTTTTGCTGATTAGATTTTTTAACAGCTTATTTACTGTGTCTGTGAGTTTTATTGCAGCTAGAGTTGCTTTGGCATATCATTTGACAGAGTGACAGTGTATGGCAGCAACGTGCTGTTCACTATAATGTCCGTATCATTATCTTGCTCTTTGTTGCCACTTGTTAGCCACCTTGGCATGGCTTGTGCTTTGCCATCTTCCTCGGTATGCAAAATAAAATTTGTTTAGTGGCAGAAAGAGGCATTAATCCTACCTAGTTTGCCCTTCATGTACTTTAAACATTCTGGTATATCTGCTTTTTCTCTGTCTACCCCCTCACCATTCATTTACCTGTACATGCCACTTTGAATGTTTCTGTGAAGGCCCTCTATATCTCCCATTCCAGTAATCTACTCCTTCAATTCACAACCCTCTCTGCAAAGTACTTCCCAAGGGGCAAATTGTTTCTTACAATCCGCTATCTGATCAATTACCTTTCATTCTGTTAATCTTGTTTATGATGCCCCTTTCACATCTCCATGACATGATCTTCTATAACCACGTCTTGTCTACTCTTCTGATTTATTGTGAAAAGAATTCCATCTCCTGCAGTCTCTGGTCATACCTCACCCCCCCCCACACACACACACACACACACCCAAACATACTACATCCTATAAATCTTTTTGGTGGCTTTCATCTGAACTCCTTGCAGAATCCTGATACCCTTTTTCCTTGTATGTCCCCCAATACTACCCAAAGAATGCAGACCAAAACCCTGCAGAGCCCAGCACAGCAGGAGTATTGCCTTTTTGCTTCTGGAGTCTACCCATAGAGGACCACCCCCTGAATTCTTTCTGCTGCTGACACTGCCTTCTCACTCGTGTCCTGGTTGTCAAATACAACTGTGACCAAAACCCTCATTTCCTTTTCCTTCTCTGTACCACCATTTCCAGTCTCCACCAGCTGATACTTAATACAAGGGTTGTAGTGGCTCAGTCAAGTACTTTTTATTTGTCTTCATTGAATTTTAATTAACTTCCTGACATTCTGCCCACATGATAATCTTTTATAGATTTTTCCTTAGTGTCATCCCTAACATACATTACTCTTACATCAGTCTGTGTCATCAGTGAAGAGGTTGAGTGTTTTCTCTGTTTACTCACGTTTGTCTAAAGCAAACAAACAAAAGAATATTGTTCCAGTGACTGACCCCTGCAATAATATTCTAATCACTTTTATTATTCCTAACTTGTTCTTATCACTAACAATTCCTTATGTGCCATCCATTAACAATGTAGCAGTCCATTTCTTTAGTCTTTGTCTTCCCCCAGCATCCCGAGTTTTCTTATTAGTTAATCGTGTATGTTTGAATCAAAGGCCTAGGGGAAGTTGAGGTAGATTATATCTTCAAGTACTTTCTTGTCAAGTTCAAGGTAACAGTCATACAGTTGGATCAGGCCTGGCTGACATCTCCTTCTGGTGATTAGCTCATATTAGTTGCTGTCTTTGAGATTGTTTAGCAAATCAACCGACCTTTCCATGAGATTCTGTGTGATGTTCCCTGCCACTATTGTTAAGCTAACAAACTCAGTTTCTCCAGAATTTCCTGCCCCCCCCCCCTCACCCTACCTTGTACAACTCCAGTACTTGATCACTTCTGCACTGAACCTTGATCTTTTAAAAATCTCCATCAGGGTTCTGCCATTGTACTACTAAAAAAGACTGAAGTGATGTATTCATTCAGCACCTTTTCTCAGATTGCTGGATTTCCCCTTCCTTCTTTGTTCAGCCTAGTTAGGTCTACCTCTCACTTTCCCCTTTCTGATGTATGTTAAAAAGCCCTTGTTCTGCCTCTTGGCACATTCTCCCATCTTCCTTTTAGCTTGCACATTTGCTGCTGTCACCACCTTCATTCCCTTCTGCTACTCCCTCAGCTGCCTCCTGCACCTCCCTCTTTTCCACCTACATATATGCACACACATACACAAATGCATGCACACAAGAATTTAGTACAGAGAATAAACACTAGTTAATATGTAGTGGTTGTAGAAAGTTGCACAAGCAGTCTTAAATTGTAAAATTAACACACGGTAACATATTTACAATATTAAAAGATCAGCAGTCAACTGTAGTAGATATTTGAGCATCTACAATCTTAACCATTGTCATGGTAACATATGCAGATGGACTGTCTAAGATGATTAATAGCAAATAAGTCTCTTGTAGTTTTTTGGTTCTTGATTTTGGAAGGCAAGTCATTTCTAGCTGCAGGTCCCAGTCTGAAAAATGTTCTTTCCCCCAATGTAGTTTTAAAAAGTGGGCAAAGTGGAGGATAAAGCTGTCTTAAGAGCATCTGTGATTGTACATGTTGTCTAGGAGTGACAGTTTTACTTTCAGAGGTGGGCAGTATCCCTGCTTTAAAACCTTGAAAATTGGAATTCTTGGTAGCAGAATAGCCTGGTTTATATTCTTGTCCTTCCTTTTTTAGTCCCTATCACACAGTGGCATAGTCTCTGTTGGCTAATGGTCCCCTTTCCTGACAATCCATGACATCTTCTGCCTTGGTGAGACTACATCTAGAATTTTGTCCTTTCAGGTATGGACTTTTATCCAACAAGGAACAGTTTGTTTTTCAAGAGCCAGCTTGTAAAAATTGTTCCCTTTCCCAAACATGGTGGACTTCTGGCATTAATATATTTATTTAAGAGGGCATGAGGAATAGAGCTTCCCTAAGTTGATAATTCTGGCAAGTTGTTCTCCCAAAAAAATAACTGTCATCAAAAAATACCAAATCCCTGCATCAGCTGGTGGAATTGTTTTATACTCCAGAAACTCAGTCAGTTTCCACACTTTATCTGCAGTGGAACTCAATCTCGGATTATGTGCCAGTCAAATTACAGTCCTCAAGAGTTTTGAGCTTCCTGCACCCCCACTCCATTATTCCTCTTACAGTCCCACATCCTCCTCATCTCTCTAGATGTGACTTGGGGGGAAAAACACTATCAGGTTATCAGAACTTCCACTCTTCACGATCTTAAATGTTAGAGTATTAGTCATAGGTTTTGATCCTGTTCACCATCTTTCTTCATACATATGGGTAGCATTCTTCATAATCTTTTATCTCACATCTGATGCCATTTTTTATAGGTTACTACTAAAGCTCTGTGTCTCCTTTCTCTGTCATTAGTGTACAGCATATACCCAGACACTTCTGTGTCCCACTGCTTCCCATCTCTTGACTATGTTTCTGTGATATCAGCAGTCCTCTCCCACATCAACATCAGCTTTGAAACCCCTACATCCACTTATTCAGATTTCCTGAATTTCATTGTAATACATTCCATCCATGAAGTAAGCCATCCACATTCATTCTATGGTGCATTCTTTCTTTTTCATTCTTTATGCTCTGTGAATACCTTACACTTCTTTCTGTACCATGATCATCGAGATGCAAATTTTCAGTTCAACACCAAGCACTTCTCGGCTAAGAAAAAAGCCTGTCCCTGGCAGAGAGTTGCTTTTCCTGTCGAGTCATCCTGCCACTTTCTACCTGTTCCAAACCCTATTGCCTTGTCCACCAGTGCAGTTGGTCATTATATTCCATATTTGTGTATTTACTCCACCTGTTAGCAGAGGTAACACTTATGAAAATACTACATTAAATCTCCAATCCTCATGTCTCTGTGCCACCTCCCTCACCTTGGTTTATTGCCACTTCACTGGTCTCCACAGAGAGATCACTGGTGCGCGGGTGGTTACAGCATGTACCCACAGTTTCCCCATTGTAAACCACCATATTGAACTCTTTCCATATCTTTCTAAATCTAAACCCAGATTCTGTTTTCTCTGTAATTTGCCTAGCCTTCCTCCCTTCTGGAAACTAAATAAGTTTGCTGACCAAGTCTGCAGTCATCAAATGCCTATTCACTATCCCCCAAGTTGCTATAATTTCCTTTGTCATACCACAACTCTTTGTGTCTTGAATGTTTCTTCTGCCATTTCAACTACTGTTAGCCTTTCTCAGCATTTTTACTGGTTGCCTTCTTGCCTGCACAACAATCTCTAGTGTACTCTTGCTTCAAGTTCTGCCCTCTATTCTGTCATTTCTTTGCTGTTGTCATTTGGCTTAGTGTTCTTCCCTAGTCATTTCTTTCTCACTGTTATTGTGATGGTGGCTTCTGCATAATCACTTCTGTCTGCCCCCCCTTCATCCAGGGTTACTACCTCTTCCTCTTTATACTAGACAAAACCCTATTTGGGTAGTGCAACCTGTGAAAACCCACAAAAGTCATCAAATGTCTTGAGGTTTTATGACAAAATATATTTCTCGCATTTCCTCTGATAGTTGCATAAATCAATTCCTTTGAAGCTGAAACACTTTAATATTATATGAAGCAATAGAAACTATTCAACTTCTATAAAATTGGGTTTTTATTTTGGCAGTAAATAGACGTCCAGTCCTTTAAAATTGTTGCAGGAATGGTTTGTCCTGCAAAATTGTACATTTCCATTAATAAATGCCCCCTTTGGACATTTGAAAAGGTGGCAACCCTGCTTTATCACTTGTTACTGCTGGCTGCAGATGTCCTTCCACTTTGGCTTCCATCTTTTTGTCATTTCTGTTGTTACTACATCGTAAACATTCTCTCTTAACTTTATTATGTATCATCCTACTTACCTGTCCTCTTATCTCTTCCCATGTCCTTCTGTCCTTTTCCTCCCTCTCAATTACCATTTCCCACTTTGTTCTGTCAAATGGCTTCCTGTAGCATCCTCCTGTCCAGTCCCACACTCCCAATGTGTCTTTTATCACCAGACTAGCCAATTCACTAACATGTCTATGTCCCATATTTAGTTATTCAATTTCTTTAGCCCAAGATGTTCCTCCTTTCCCTTACAAATACTACATCAGTCACAATCAAGTGGGATGCAGTTTGTAATAGTCACATGTTCAAAAGTTGTAAACTACAGGGGTTGATTATTCATGCAGTAGATCACATGTGCTTGAACATTTTACACCAAGGGGCTCACCCAACATCATTTATAACAGCAGATACACGATGATTAGAAGAACACTGACATGACATATCATTATGTAATTTTTTCAATACACTTTAAAAAAAAAGCATTGTTAGGGGTTTCTGTTAAAACCTATTCATACTTGCATTTAGCATAGCTTGATTCAGTGTACTTGCCAAAACAAAAAATTTAAAATGCTGGCAGTATTGTACAGATGTGTAAAGCAGTTGCTTGTTAAAGCAACACCAGATATCAAAGAAGAAAAAAAAACTAAATACACATGTTTGCAAATGCTGTACGGCACAAAAGAATGGGTAATCTCAAATTTAAAGTTTAATGTGTTTCATTGGGGTGGATGAGTTTATAGATCTTTACCTAATAAGTTTAGTAAAGCAAAGAGGTGAAAAAATAAGATATTACGGACCGATGTATTTGGAAATAGCAGACTGAGTACAGATTGTTACCGCCATTATGTTATAATCATTATATTCCTTCCCTCTCATTAATCAAAAGTACATACAAACAGAGAATTATTTTCATAAACTGAAGTTACCTAAAAAACTAAAATTATTAGATATGCAAATAAAGTTAAATCAACTATACTAAAAACGAAAAAAAATAGAAGTTCTGTATAATAGTCCAAATGATAAGGTTCTAAGCCTGGCAGACCTCTCAAACTGAAGACATTAAAAATAATTACAAAGCCAATTGAAAAGTATGTGCAGTCAGCCAAAAATCTGGATATCCAATTAGCATAAAATATGAAAATTAAATAGCACACAACTCTTTCCTCTTCCAGTAGGAATGTGGGATACTACTCATAATCACATTTATAAAACAGTGAGTGACAAAAAATTATGGAAAAACTCAAGTACATCAGAGACAGTGTAAAATCTGTAGTCTTTAATGAGCTATATTGAAAAATTCTACCACAAAAGGTCATTTTTGTTTTTGCTTCAGAGAAAGTGAGATGTAAATTGAATGTCCTTGTTAAATAACTAGTGCCACTAGTATTTTGGTCACATAGTGTGGCATTTATGTACTAGACATCTTCAAAACTCACGTGATGAAGGAGAGTCAGAAAATTTTATGAAGGGGTACATTGAGCCCAAAAATAGGAATGTTGCTCTAAAATAGGGACAGTTGAAAGGACTGAGCCTGGATAGTTTATCTTCTGGTCTAAACAACAAATGGAAAGATGTTTCTACCTCATTTGTGTTTATCAGTTAATCAAAATCTAAAGAACAACTCATACCTTCATGATGCACACTTTCCCAGCTTTAATTGCTTACCCAGAAAAGGATGTAAAAAGCTGTAACTCATGGAGCTCAATGGTTTTATTAAACAAAGATTATTAAATGTGCAGTTTCATTTTGCTAAACATATTAGCATTATTACCGTAATCTTCATGAATACTGAGCAAATGGGGTTTGTTCCTGAAAGAAATCAGCCAGTGCTGTCAAATGATTATGCAAGTTAGGAAATATGTTCATAAAGCTATTTAATTGCAGTGAACCAATAATTCACAGCGATCTTTATTAAATCAGTACCACATATCTGATAATCTGATATGTGGTTTTGATTTAATAAAGATTGGTGTGAATTATCGGCAGTGTTTACTCCTTCTAAGTGCCTTCAGCATATTAATTTGAGGTTTTGGTTTTGACTGGACATTATTCCCCTTTTGGAGATTTAATTGCAGTGTTTTTTTTAGATGCTTGGATGACATTTGATAAAACTGAATATGCATTCATGTGGATTTTCAGGAAGATTTTATTGATAAACTTAATAACTTATGACAGGATGCTTGTAAAGCATTATAAAGATTAAAATGTTTACAGTAGAACTGATGTGAATAGTGGTACAAGGCTGAACTTACACTTCTTTACGTCTTCTCTCACTAGTGTGAGAACCATTGCGATGGCTACTTTAATAATGTGCACACCCTGTGTGCATTCATATTAGTTCATTCAAAATAGTCTTTAATTAGGACAAACCTCAAATAGCTAAGTGCAAGAGCTCTACTATAGAAGCAGTCTTTTAAAAAAAAAAGTTGTAACACTTATTTCAGCAGATAATATCAAGTAGCCTTGTTGTCTCACTGCAAGAGGTTTTGTAGTTTGGTTCTAGGCTGGTGTGCCTTAATTGCATGTCCTTATTTGTGTTCACGTATATTCTCAAAGTGTGTGTGTGTGTGTGTGTGTGTGTGTGTGTGTGTGTGTGTGTGTGTGTATGTGTGTGCGTGCGCACATGCTAAGAAAAAAACGCCTGGTGATGCACTTCTCTTTGAAGAAAAAGATAGGAAAGTTTATGGCTTAATTCAAATTTGTTTCAGTAGCCACGTTTGACATAAAGGACATATTTCTTCTTTGTTACTCTGTCTTTGTGTCAGACTAGGTAAAGAGCTTTAAAACAGCAAGCCTGTAGCCCAGAAATTCTTCTGGCTGAAGTAACATCTACCGGAAAAAACAGGGTCCTCCAGAAAAGGTCCTTTAGCTCTGAAGAGGCAGTGGGTTCAAAGGGAGGAAGGTAGGCTTTTCAAGCACAATGAAAATGTCCTATGGTGGAACTGGATCTCAGATGAGGGGAGGCCTGATGTGGAAAGTGTCATACAAAAATGCTTTCAGGCTTTAAAAGAAGTGAAAGAAGTGTCAATTCTCGAATGAAAATTAAGGGTAGCGGCTAGATGAAATCTGATGCTATGACGTCTGTGGCTAGAATGAATAATTTTGGAAAGGTAAGTCAGAATGTAAGAGGAATGAGCTAATAATGATTTATATGCTCAAATAGAGGATACCAAACTCTAATAACCATGTTAAACATATTTTTTACACTCATAAGCAGATGTAATATTCTAGAAGTTCCCTTTGATGCTTTAAATGCACTTGACTACAGAAAAGATATGGATTTTCAAGTTTAGTGCAACTAGGGGACTTGATCTGACTTTTTGCTTTGTGCTGTAATGTATATTAAGTTACTAGGCATACCCATTCATGCATTTACAAGGCACTGCTGCTTAGCAGACTAGGCATGTATTTTGTAAGCATTTATTAGAGATGTTCTGCTTAATGAATACATACATACATATAGTGCAATGAATGTTGTGGTTCTTATGGCATTAATTTGGTCTCATCAAAATACATACTTGGCCAATCAGAATTGTTCTTTTACTGTATGAAATTATACCTTATTCATTTGTAAAATTATTGCTATTGATGAAGCTTTAGGGTGAAACAATATCAGCGTTTGTGACCTTTATTATATAGTTTTTTTGTGATGTTTGCTGGTGCATTTAATGTTTGTTTAGTGTATAGGTTGTTGATTTGTCTGCTGTTAAAACTGCTCCTAAGCCTAAGCTTGTGGTACAGCAATCACTGTTGCTGCTGCCTTCTGGCCTGCTAGTATATTTCACCTGAAAGTGGACAGTGTCCTGCAAGCAAAGTCTTAAAAACCAGTATCATTTAACTTGACAGCTTTCCTCGCTACTGGTGTCTAACAATGTTTCCTAGGGTTACGCCATGCCAGGCACTAACTCCTCATGACTCTCAGCTCCTGTTGCTGTCTCATTCACTAGGGCCTTAAAAGTGACCCATTCAGACTGTCTGCCAGAGTTTTAAATCTTCTTGAGTAGGAGTTGAATTCATCATATACAAACACCCCCATTAGATATCCGCAAGAGGCCTTCACTGCTTCTTCAGTTGCCCACATATGACCTGCCAAACCATTTTTAAAAATTCTAACTTGCCATCTTCAATCACGTTTAAAACATGTAGCACTAGGCCTTATGACACGACCACAAAATCTATCATCAACCTTAAGCTCAAAGTGCTTTTGTACTACATACAGTTATAAGCCTCCTTGTGTTTGAACACAATGCTTGTTATGTAGCAGATAGCCTTTGGCCTGATAACATGACCAAAAAATACATCAGCTTTCAGCATAAGGTGTCTTTGTTTCAAATTCACTTGTAAGTCTGTATTTGAACAGGGTGTTTATGTGCAACCTGTGACTTGAACAGAAGTCTAGTAGCAACTCACCATGTAGTTTGAAATAAAGGGGCTATTCAGCCAATCATACATCTCCAGATATAATTGCTGTTTCCCATGAGAACACTCAAACCTCCCAGTAAGGCTACACCATAATGTTATGTAAATTCCTTTCAAATGTCGTAGCATCATGGAGGCATCCCTTTCCTCCACTGAAAAAAATCTACTTACACAATACTCAATCAGATATATTTAAGTATCTGAACTCCCATACATCTACCAGAATGTCTTACAGGGAGAGACTCCACAAAAAGTGAAAAAAAAAATATTTGATTGAAAAGTGTCCTTACTGTACATAGGGGTCTAAGTATACCTAATTGGCACTTCCCCCTTTTGAACCAGCCAATGATGAGACAGTTTATATCCCTAAAGCCATTTCCATTGTCAGACATCAGGTTGCCTATTTAGCAGATGCCTTCCACCCACCTGGTCCTGTTCCAGAACATCACCCATCCCCTTGCAGGTGCCAAGTTTACAGGATGGCTACATATGGCTCTCTCATGCCGAGTTCAGCCAATTTACATAGGAGGATCAGCCCCAGACTGGGTCCAAGGGTATGTTTAATTTTATTTTTTTTTGTGAAAATCTGCAGGCAATCATTAGCGGACTGGAGTTCCCCTAGAAAAGCCGAAAGACAAACATTTTTATTTATTTTATGGTGTGTGTTAACAGGGGTACCCCAGTAGCCCTAGGCATGGTAGGGTTTTTTGGATTATATTTTTCACTATGAGCATCTTTCTGAGAGCCATTCTTTGTATGGCAATTTACTCCATACCTTTTCACCAAGTGACACCGTATCAAGGAGTACATTGCTTAAGACAAAGTAGCTTTGAGGTTTATTGAGACACATGAGTTCTTCCACCTCACCAAGGTGAACATCCACAGTCAAGATTTTATGTCACCAAGTTGTATTCTATCATCTCACAATTCTTTTGTCTTATAATTAAATACAATTATTTTTCTGTTTAAGTATATATTGAGTAAAACTAAGTAAAATATGTTATTGGATACTTTCTGTACAGAAAATCAATTTAGCTAATGCCTTTTGGATTGGTTACTAACTTCTTTTAAGACATTGCAACCTGTCTTCATTTTTGGCCAATGATGTTACCCTTTATTGAACAAAATAAATAAATGGGTTTCTCTTTAGATAGTTTGTTTCTTGTTTACCTTAAAAATACTATACATTTATGCCTTATTCAGACTTATTCAGAGAAAAACAATTGCTTCCTCCCACCTGAAAAAAATGGAATAAGTCTACGAATTTGTAGATTTTGAGATATAAATTCACTTTAATGGATTGTATGTATGTGCTCTTTCTAAATCTGTCTCTGTGTTTATACTGATTTAATGAAGCCAGAAGAATAAGATTATAATATAATGATTATCCAGTACCTAACTGGCTGACACTTGACTGCTTGCCACACAGTATACCAGGCTGAGAGTTGTAGTAGTATAGATAATATAGCCAGAAGCCATTATGTATATGTGTGTGTATATATATATATATATATGTCATAGTTTTGGGTTGAAGATTATTCTTTGGTGTTGTGCATACACCTTTGAAGCATAATGTTTTAACAGAACAGTTCACTTACGTACTTCTCTCTTTCTCTTGGTAAGTGTTGTTGAGGGAAAGGGATTTGACGGGAAGTGTAGTTTGGATAGTCAACAGGTCTATTGGTCAGTTCTATGTTGATATTCAAACATGTATTTCTTTCCATTTCCTGGAACTACTAGGAGAGGCAAGTGTAAGCTTCACTTTCCAAGGAAAGTCCATGTGGAGAGTAGTGCTACAGCTCAGACTTCATATTTTTAACTTTGTAACTGTATGTTTTATTTGTGGTTTGAGATTACTTTTGTACCCATCATGTTAGCGTCTATATTACAAGATCAAATGCTTAGGTGATCGAACACCTAAACATCAAACTTGTAATATCGAACGGCACAGGAAAAAACGTCGGTCATCCACGAAAAAAAAAATAACTTTACACCCAAACTAAGTGGGGGGCTGTGCCCCCAACACCCCCCTAACTAAATATGCCAACTCCGAGATTCGAGATTGCTCTACAGTAGACAAAACAGCAAAATCTGGTGAATGGCCAAGGGAAATCTTTCTCTGTGTTAAATCGTCTGTCCACTGTTTTTGCTTTCGATATTACAAGTTTGATGTTTAGGTGTTCGATCACCTAAGCATTCGATCTTGTAATATAGACCCTCATGTTAGAGTTGGTAGATTTGTGATGTGCGTATTTAACCCTCCATGAACTAAATAGCTCACACAGGTAACCAAACAAGTCTGAGATGATAATTCACTTTAAAACTAGGGAACTGGTCAGCTAGAAACAAATTGCTCTTTACTTTCTTAGTATTTTTTAAATTTCAAATTCTCTATGTTATTCTCTTTAAAAATAAAATTGTCTGAGAATATGATTTTTGCAAAGCAGAGGACTGTATTCATATCAAAACTACATAGCACATTTTTGATTGAATTTGTTCGCCTGTATTGTAATAGAAAAGCTCTTTATCAGATTCTGTGTAAGTTCTTATATACCTTAACCATATTTTTCTGATTACATTGCACAGTTTTAAAGTTAACCATTTAACATTATTTTTGAAGTCTTTATAAGTAGCTTTCTATGTATGTGAACAGATTTAACAACGAATTTAGAGAGACCAGCAGTACTAAAAACATTTCACTTTGAGTAACACTGTCAGCAATGTATTTATTTGTTTTGCATTTATAATATATATATATATATATATATATATATATATATATATATATATATATATATATAAAGAGCGAGCGAGACTAATGTATAGATCCATTTTGTTTGCCTACATTTTTGGAATGTTATCAGAATTGTATCTAAATCCACTGCACATCCCCAAGCCCATTAAAATTGCCTAAATTATTTTTCTACCAGATATAACTTGAAGCAAAAGTTCAGACACTACATAAGCAGAGTACAGACATGCAAAAAACTCTAAAATACTCTAGCCAACATAAAATACAAATCCATCTACGCACTTTAATAGAAAAGCTAAAATAAAAATAAAATAAAACATAGGAAAAAGTAAGCTTTGTCTTTAAATAACTTTACACAAAAAATGTACATGCATAAGCATACAAAACAATACTGCCAACCTAAATCAGCACTCTGGAAGAGAAACTGCTTTCTTATTAAAACAAATTAAAAAAAAATTAAAATAAGATATAAAATAAAACACCTCAACTAGGCAGAAAATACCATTACCATCAGTACCAGGGTTGCCAGACGTCCCTATTTGGGCGGGACTGTCCCGAGATCAGCAGCCTGATCCCGAGTCCCGCACTGCTGGTTTAAATCCCGGGCAGCCTCCGCTTTGTTTTTTTTTTGATTGGCCCATATACCGGCATACGGGCCAATCAAAAATCGCTAAACACTGAGCTTCTTGTGTTTAATGCAGAACATCGCAGTTCCGCATTAAACAGAAGTAGCTCCGTGTTTAGCGATTTTTGATTGGCCCGTATACCGGTATGCGGGCCAATCGAAGTAGCTCCGTGTTTATTTATTTTTGATTGGCCTGGGCCAATAAAAAAAATAATAATAAACACAAAGCTACTTTTGTTTAATTCGGAACTCTGATGTTCCCCATTAAATACCTAGCGTGAAAGACCTTTTTTTTTTTTTTTAAGTCTTCACTTTGTGTGTCTACCTGGCCAGTCAGAAATCTGGCAACCCTGATCAGTACAGACTTAAATAAAATTAAGCTTGCTAAAAACAAAATAAAACTGTAAAACTAACAGATCCTAACATAAATCTCACTACATTGCTAAAATACATAACAAGTAATGCATAAAATAAGAAGTTCATCAGAACTGAGTCCACACACACACACACACACACACACGCACCCACACACAATAATTTCCATAGTTAGTGTTCCCAAAGAAAACAATAACGGGCAGTAATTTAGTCATAAAACAATGGAAACATAAATAGGTGAAATATATGACTTGATGGTTTGTGAACTAAATTAACTATCTTGTGCTTAAAGATCAGAGACCTTAGTTCATGATTTGTGGCTTTGCTACTCTTCACAAACCCATCCCCTAAAAACACAGTAAAAGGCATTTCATTTACTACACAACAGATGTCTTCATAATCTATGCGTATGGGTTCCTCCATATGTATCATTTTTGCATTTTTTTGACGGCCGTCTTTTAACTCCATTTAGTGAAGAAATTGACAGTTCAGCTGCTTGACAGCACCACTGCAAGAGCTCTAATAAAGGGGATGGGGAATATAACCTTTTCTTGGCTTGCTACTGTGTGATCTCAGAGTTGGGCGATATGACTTTGTATTAGTACAGTACCTCACAGGCCAGTCTGTGCAGAAGTGGGTGTGGCTAACTTGATTGACATGTAAAACGGCTGTGTCATGGTATGGAAAAGATGGATGATTGACAGCCATGCAGATTTCAGTGTGACATCATGCATATATTTGTTTCTGATTGTGGAATGCCATGTTGTGGAACAGTAGCTCTCCGGGTGCACAGAAGTAAGGTTTAGGCGGGGTATGGGCAAGATAACCCCCATTAAAAGAAAAACAAAAAAAAAACAGCATTTCTTAATTTGCATCCTCTAAGTTTGTTTTGGAGCATGTACATTGGACTGTCATAATTTTACCTTTTGAACAGTTTTGTTTGTAATTAGTGCTGCAAGGATTTCCGGCATCAGGTATTTCACATACACACGCGCGCATGTGTCTGTGCAAGATGCATGGGGGTCTGGTGAATGTTTGGAAAAATATCACACAAAGCAAATTTAGGGAACATGTTTACTGATTGAAGGTAAAGTCGTGGTTTATGAGCTGAGTTTCCTAATCCTGCATTGCTAGTTTTCATGTGTTACATAAACCAAACCCCTATATGTAGTCTGTATTTCCATTTTCTTTTTGTTAGAATACTTTCCACTTGTCTTCTGTGAATATAACTTTATGCCATGTTTGAATGGGTTTTTTATGAATGTATATATAAAATATTTTAAGCAGTATACTAAAATGGTCATTCCCATAATAAGTGCTCAATTTGTTCTTAAAAATAATATGATTTGTTACTTTTTTGGGGCATTGGCTACTGTCTCAGAGAACCAGTTAGTACATCTCTTATTCCTATATAATATCATACAGAGGTTGTCAGAGGCTTCTCCACTAATCTTTCATAACACCAGGCAATCTCAGATGTAGTTGTATATGAATTCTCTATATACCTAAATAAGGTCTCCTCTTAAATATTTGTATGAGACACTGTACAATTTCAGATAATTTAATCTTTCATAAAAATTTAAACTGACTCATCCATGGATACTATTAGCATATTTCCACTGTACTTCATGCCTACTTAACCTGGTTGTCTGCTTCCAAAAAGTGACTGAAATAATCGACAAGGGCAGTTCAATCCTCATATCTAGAGCTTGCAAAGGCATTCAACACCATCCCACATTCAGGTGTCACGGATAAACTCACTCAGCTAAATGTCAATCCCTGTGTAACTCATTGGATAACAAATTGTTTCATAAGTAAAATCCAGAATGTTAGGGTGGGCAGCTATATCACCTTTAAAAGACCTGTAACTAGAGCTGTACCACAAGGTTCATTCCTTGTGGCTGACCAAGTTGCTGCAAACTTGGTGCCATAATAAACTCCTCAGATGACACCAAGATCCTCCAAGAGGACCTGTCCTAAGGAAATAATGTCAAAACCATAGACTGAAACTAAATGCCAAGAAGTGTATAATCGTATCCTTCAGCTAGCCCTCGTGCATTATAATTCACTTAATATCAAAAGGGCTATGTACACCTATCTAGCAGATACTCGACAATATGCATTTAAGTGTGGATGCCTCTATGCTGAGATTAACATCAGCATATACTGTTGCAATGATCTGACGGAAACTGCTTGAAAAGTCACCACTTGCAGGTAGCTGAAATCATTACATACGTAATTAAAATAAGTCACCAAAGAACTGACTGTTTAAAGAGAAAGTTATGCCATGTACCAAACCAAAAAACATAGGTGTGGTTATATGGCTTTCTCTTATGTATAGGTAAACAAAACATATTATCTGTCATATTTTTCTAAACAGTATCATTCTTTTCCTTTTTTGTTTAACACCCTGCGCAGTCTGCTTTATGATGATTTAGGTTCCTACGATTCAGTAGTGTTAGCAACAATAACTAGTGTAAGATGCTGTGTTATTGAGCTCTACAAAATTATACAGAGTGTACCGTGAATACATAATTCTAGCCAAATGCTGTTTACTACTGGAATTATTACTCAAAACACGGAGTAACATGATGTATATAAGCACAAAGTTACATTTAAAGTTTTTCCTGTATAAATTTTATATAAGAGCAAGGACATGATTTTGTTCCAAATGAGCAGTACTAGAAAAAATCCTAGTTTCTGTTGCTATGGTCTTTGTTCAGAATAGGGTTTAGCTTTATGCTTTTCCTAGAAGTGGTTAACTAAGGTAAGGTAACAACAGAATAAGTTATGTCAAAAAGTAATTAGAGCAGGAGAAATGGGCTGTGCAGCCATGTTTAAGGCTGTTATTTCTGCAGGCAGTGAGCAGGCGCATTGTTAATGCAGTATGACAGATCTAGGGCAAATATGAGTGAAGAGAAAACAGAAATGACTTGACCAGCAATGATTTAAATAACTGAGTTTGATTTGATGTAATATGAATGTTCATAAAAGAAATGTTCATTATTTCTCATTTTTAACAGAATATTTCTGTAGAGCAAAACGCATTCTTATAATGAGACAGAAAACTTTACTTCTATGTAAGACCTGTCTTTATAACAACCACTTTTTGTGCTAAATTGCTGTTTACTTTGCAGTAAGTAAATGGGCAAAGAAGAGGTTATAGTTTGTTGAAAAAAAATGAGTATGAGTAGCACTGAAAATATACAGGAGATTATACACTTGCAGTTGATAACCTTGAGTCGCATAAAGACCACTAGTATTTCACTGTACTACCTTGCTCCCTACAAATGTATTATATGTGCTAACAGTCACCATGATTTGTGAAGTACTCTTTAAAAATAGGAGTCATCAAACAGAGCATTTATTCATGTTTTTGTTTTACTAGTGCACTGATTATCACTACTAATATGGCTTCTTAAGTTTTTTTGTGTACTAGAATGTGCTTAATGAAATGACTTCTTATGCACAAACCCAGCGACTCTCTCTTAAGACAAATTAAAATTAGATAGGATAAGCAATCTCACGATTTGCAGGCAGATTTACTGGTGTTTTCATTTGTTAATAAAGCAGAATGAACAAACCAGTGTGTTCCAATAACCCCGTGTGTAGCAGGTACAGAAAATAATGAAGAAGTTTAATGATGCATTCAAAAGAGATGTTAAAATTATAATTTTAGGTACTGGTGACCTCTTTGAAGAATGGTTCCCTTTCTACTTATATGGAGTGACTTATTTATATTTTAGTTTTAATGTTTTTATCTTCTTTGAGTAGTAATAGCAGCACATTTTGCTGCCAGAAGGAAAGGAAATTTGGCAGCAGTATATGTTATGGGAAGAGCTGATGCAAGAGCCAACATTGCTGACATGGAATTTTAAGGTAGCACAGTGTTATGGCTTACTTCTCAACTTCTTTGCTCAAGGAATCTGAACAGTGACAAAAATAATGGGGTGACAAAAGCCCAAGATCAGGGACAATTTTTAAATACCCCTCTAATTCACTTAGAAAGGTAATAGAACAACAAGTTTTACATCAACATGCATTTTCAGGACAATAATTGAGACTGTCTAGCATTATTTATGAACTGTAATCCTCAGTGTTTTACAGAAAATCAAAAAAAAAAAATTGTAAGAGACAGGGACATTCTGCACAATTCTGAATAGTTGACAGGTATATTTTGTGGTAAGTAAAATACATCATTCAAACATAGATGATGCCGCGGTGGTACGGCGGTAATGTTGTTACTTCACAGCAAGAGGTTCTCCCATTCAATTCTCAGCGTGGCTTGGGAGTGCCTTCTGTGTGGAGTCTGCATGTCCTCCCCGTGGTTGGGTAGCATTCAAAAGACATGCGTGCGTAAATGGGCGTGCCTTCGTTGAAGTTTGGGCATCGAGCTGGCACCTCGGCATTTCGTAAAAATCTACTGCCAATCATTAGAGGACCAGAGTTCTGCTGTGGCGACCCCTTACCGGGAAAAAGCCAAAAGGCAAGCAACAACAACAACACATAGATAAGCCAAACAAGATAAAACTTTAGTAAAGATCAATCTTAGGATGAAGGGAGTACTTCTGGAGGAATTTGTCTTTTCCCATCATAGTAACTGAGGTCTCCACCAGTGAGTCCATAACCCACAGTAGGCCCAAAAATGTCTAGGTCTGCAGAAGCTGTAACATGTTTGTTTTTTACTTTTGTGGTCAGTTGAGGATACAGCATGATCACATGTCATAAATTATATTTGCTCCAGAGTTTACTTATGTTCTGGGCCCATGACAACCTGAAACCTTAACTGAAAACATGTCTGGTCTCTATGCCATAACTATGTCCTCAAGTCATCAGGAGAAGAGCTGGTAACTTTTCAATGGATCTTGGTATAAACTTCAGGTAGACTGTGTCCTGTGCTTGTCTCAGGCTTTTGGAATCACCTCTCTTCTCTGATTTGGTCAACTGATTTTAAGACCTCCAGGAGGCCTCTGAAATACCCTTTATTCAGGAGGGTCCGCTTAAATCCAGACCTGTACTTAATTTAATTTTATTTTAATGTTTGTTTATATGTTTTACTATATTTGCATTGCTAACCTTTAATTGTTCTATCAATTTTCTATCAAACTTTGTAAAATTTTGGAATTTAAGTATTCTAATATTCAGATGTCCCTTCATTACTGGGCCTACCTGAGTTGCATGCTGACAACATTTTATGTGATCTTGTCATGGTCTGGCTTGGCAAACTTGTGTTAGCTGCCATTAAGCTATTTGCAAGTCAGAAGTGTAAGACAGCCTCTCCTTCATTACTCCTGTTGCTCCACCCATGTGGACTCATGCAGTTATTATAGCCTGTTTTAGGCTCATAGGTGTCTACTAGATTACTACAGTTGTTTTAAGCATAGCCATGCATTCCAAATCTCTGAAAAGTTCTGATACCCTTGATAAGAGTAAGCAAGGTGCCTGTGAGATGAACCATTTACTAGCTGCCTGTGTCCATTAGTGACATAGGTGCCTAACCAGGGATGAATTTCCTGTTCTCCAAGTTATACTTGAATTGGGTTAGGGAGGAACACTGCTTCATATGGATGGGATCCTGTTCCAAAGAAAGAATAGTCTCTGGGATACATACCTGTCTCTCCAGCAGGTCCTTTTTATACCACAGGCAAGGTTTAAGTCTTTAAAATTGGTAATTCTAGTGCTGTTTCTTTTGTGGATATGCAGGAGGTCCATCAGAGTGGGATCTGACAATGCCTTCTATGCCTGGCATAAAGCTCCCCTTAACATTCTATAGTGTAGCTTGTTGTGTCTGTCCTAGTATGAACATTCAGATCTGCTGTTATCAAGACCAAGCAAAGTCATCCCCAGTGAAACAGTTCATCTACAAGCATAAACCATTGGTTGCCACAATCAGCCACAAACAATGTTTGAGAAAGCTGTAAGGCCAGGAGAAACCTGGCTGATGACCTGGCAGTTGATTGAAGCAAAAGAAGAGACGCTTGATGAAGTAGTCTGGGATCTAGCACCTTGAGAGGAAGAGGAAATGGGTGGTGCTGATGAAGAATGGCAGTCTTTCAAAATAGCATATGCAAAAACAATAGAATTGATATGCAGCTGTGCCAGGTATTGAAATCAGGTACATAATGAAAGCTGGTGCTGGAATGCATAATTCCAGTAAGTTATGAAAAAATGGAGACAGAAAAGATGGACCAGGCTGAGAATGAATGCTGGTTAGCTAACAAAGAGGCTAAGACAGCAGTCATAATGCCGAAGAACAAGGCATCAGAAAGCTTCTAGGAAGTAATGCAGAAATGTTTCAAATTAGCTCTGTCAAGTCACAGGGCATTTGATAAAATGATAAAAAAAGATAGCTGGCTGATGTCATTCATAAGGGATGCCAACAACAATCTGCTGCCAGTCCAGAAGATGTCAAGGGCGGATGGAAGGAGTACTTCAGAAATCTTCTAAGTGAAGAAAACTCCATAAAAGCCATACTAAAGCATGAATAGTCTGTGTTAAAGGAAGAAAAAAACTCACAGTAGAAGAATGAAATGCTTAAAGGAAAATGAAGTCATAGGAAGCATCAGACTCAGATGAAGTCATGATCAAGATGTTAGGTTAAGTAGGGAAGAAATTGCTCCTGAGGACATTTGTTGCAATTTGACGAGAGAGGTTTATACCCGGCAATTGGAGAATAAGCATTCTAGAGCCGGCTTACAAGAAAAAGTGAATAGTCACAACTTTGGGCAGTACAGAGTCCAACTTAGGCATTCCAAGACTTGGAGAAAATATGATAAAAATCACAAGAAAGCTGATTTGGACAGTCCTGTGATAGCCTGAATTCCTGGAAATGTTGGTAGAGTTAGTGCAGGCTGTGTAAAAGAATTAGTGTCACAAACACAAGCAGTGTTTGCTCTCAGATAAGGGTTCTCAGTGGGCATACATGTGCCCTAGTGTTCATCTCTGAACCCTCTCCTGTTTGTACTGGTGATGAACTACATTAGCAAACAGGTTGAAGTTGACAGGTCAATAAAGGTGCTATATGCTCTCAATGAGGCACTACAAGCATACTCTGAACAGGAACTTAAGTGAATGATAGGGAACTAGAATGAAAAACTGAAGACGTGATGAATGAGAGTACAAACAAATATGTTGGCTATGGTGGCAAATGGGGGATTCTGAAGAAAATGAAAACTGAGATGGGGGAAAATAGCGGAACAGGTTAAAAGGTTCTAGTATCTAAGAGGTGTGGTTGAGGTGCGGAGCAATCTGGATAAGGAAGTCAAAGTTAGAATCAAAGGTGCTGCTGCCAACTTGCATAAAGTTTTGTAAGGAGTGTGTCACTGAAGAATGCCAAAGAAGCTAAGAAGTGAGGGAAAAAAACAGTGATGTGGTGAGCCCTTCTGACTAGCACACAGACCTGAGCAATGAAGGAAGAGCAGCTGAAGAAACTTGAAGTGACTGAGATTAAGTGCCAGAGATGGGTACTGTGATGGATACTATGGGACAGACAAAGAAACAAGCACATCAGTATGGAAGTCAAAGAACAGATTACAGTGGTTTGATCAGATGTACGGGAAAACAGAAGATGTCTTGGTAAAGTAGATTTGGAAGAGTTCGGAGGAAAGCAACAAGAGATGAGGATGTCCAGCCAAGAGATGGATTGCATAACAGAAGATCAGCTGCACTCAGACATGACTGTTGAAGAAGTTAAGAAAATGGCTCTGAATTGATAGTGTGGTGAGAGTTTGTGACACACTGCCATATGTAGAAATGAGAAAAGGACGATGATAATGACTCAAACTGCATTTATGTGTTTATTTTATTCCTTTCAGCTGCTCAGAAAGCTCAACAAAATGTAAAGGTTCTTTTTATTATTTTTGTACAATGCTAATATGCAGAAATGCACCATTCGAAATGAATTTTGTGCAATAAAGTCTACTCAGCCTTTAATATATAGCTTATAACACTTAAAATAAGATGCTGAAATTGTCATCCTTATTAAAAGCAATCCTGCTTGGTAGCAAACTGTGTTTCAGATTATTAACTTTCTCAAGAATAAGACAAAACCAATTTTCAGTAATTATTAACTGGCTGTCAGTATGCTTTTTCCTACAAATCAGACCTAATATAAACACAGTTGCTTATGTCTCTGTAGCTTTCAACAGAAAAAAAATTCCTGATGAATTGTGATTAAGACTTTTGCAGTAAGTGTATTATATATTGTAAATTTACTTATTTTTTACAAGGTTATCCACAACAAAATGCCATTTATACAAGTAAAACAAATAATATAATTTTAAATGTATCAAAGGCCCGACTGATGTTTATATTAGTAGTTGTATAGCACACACTAAGAATACTCTGATCCCATCTGTCAATGATGTTAAAAAGGTTGAGGCAACAAAGACAGAGAGATTGTAAACTGTTACTCTACAAAACTGCAGTTTAGGTAAGTAGTCTGTCCCAAATAGTGAAGTGAGACAGTTACCCATTCTTTTGACAGATGTATCTTTGCCTACATGATCCCCAAGTCAGACTTTCTTAATGGATAACTCGGTCAAATTTTTGACAGAAGGCAGGAAGGAACATTTAATACTGTTCAGAACTTTCCCATTGATTTCTGAGACAGGTCTATCAGCATGCCCCCAAGTCTGTTTTTATAGCTCTTAGTTAAACAAGTGCTAATTAGAAATCAGAAATTCTGAACCATGGTATGTAGATTGCTGTTTTCTTGTTTGAGCTCACTGCGAAAGATCAGTCTGAATGAGTTATTTTGATTTATTGCCATCTGTTTCTCAGACTGTATTGCTATTTTGAAATATGGTCTTCTTTCTGAAGATATGCACTACTTGTAAATATTGTGATTTAAATATTTACTATATTCATAGCCTTTTTGCAACTTAGTATGCATTCTTTTCATCTCCTTTTAAGTTTAGTTACTTTTAATGTCATCTGTGAAGGCCTTTTCCCCAGATGTACTTACTACATTGTGCAAATCAACCTTTCCTGCTATATACTGTTGAATAACACAACTGGATTGTGTTGATTCAAGCTGTTCAGTGTAACAATCTAGGGTATTATTACCTTCTTGGCCTGGGTTATGCCTGAAAAAGGTCCATGGACCAGCATACTTACCTGGTCAAAAATGTATTTGTAAAAAAATGAATAAATATACCCTTTTGTGGGCCCTAAGCAGAGATTAAATACACATGTGCTGTTTAGATACTTTTGCCTAGTCTTTACTTTCAAAACTGTTTCACTTATTTATTTTTATGATACCGATGCCTCTTTACTGACCTTGGCCAGCTGTAGCATACCTCTCTACTGTCCAGATTTTTCTCAGAATGTCCAGATTTTTGCCTTATATTTTTAGTCTACTCCTTATATAATTTGTGGTTTTCTGGCAAATCACGGAAGTTTGAAATCACTAAATTATGACATATATTTGAGTTTCAGACTTCATATCCTTTTAAAATGTATGCTGTCACAAAACCTGATATTCTACCAACTTTCTAAGTCTATAAGAGCAATATTTAAAATCCGTCCCTATTTTTCATTTGTCCTTTCATTATTTTAGGCTTTGTCCAGATTTCTTGTGGTAAGTGTGTTTCAGTTTTACTAACCTTATTACTGTGAACTATTTTCTTGATTTAATGGGCCTTAATGGTCAGTCTTTTAAGACTTTGATATAATATCTCATGGATTGCCAGTGCTGTTTCACACAAGACTTCCTTGTGCTCTTTGTATTACAAAGAACCAAGCTGGGCAAGTTTCTGTAACTGTTGTAGTTAAAGGTCGTACTCCTTGTTCTTACTGTTTGGCTTCCTGTCAGGTTGACACCATTATAATGTTTAAGGTGTATACTGTAAGTGCCTGTAAGAAATTTCTGGAATTTGTCAAAACAGAATGTTTACACACACACACACACACACACACACACACACACACACACACACACACACACACACACACGAGTGTATATTATCTCTCCCCTCTGCAGCTTTATTTTTTTCAGTGAATATTTAACATTTTCTGGTACTTATAAAGGTTAAACCTGCAGAATGAAATAAGTTCTCAGGAAACTGCTGTGATGCTGGCCAGTCATGTTGCAATATACTGTGCAAAATACAGGTGGTGTACAGGTAAAATAATAATAACAGTATTGATAACAAGGAGGACAAAAGAGCAGGAGGAGTCTGGAAGGACTGGTTAAAAGATTGCTTGGTCAATTCAAAAATTATCAGGTTATTCTTTCATTTCACAGATGGAAATATTACATTTGAGATAATGCAGTTTTAGATTTGTTGCTTAACAGAAGATTAAATATGGAGTTAGTATTTCCAGTATAGTCATAAAGCCATGCTGTGCTTGGTGCAGCACCAAACCAAAGTAAATGAAATACTGATTCTAAGGTCAGTGTTGTAGTAGCATTTTTTTGTGGAAGTCATCCACAGGTTAATGTCAGCCTGAGAAGCCCAACTTCTAGACCTCTACATACGACAAGGTGAAGGCTGAGATCTCGTACATGTGAATAAAGGACCACACCATTTTCATTTTTGTGCTATAAAAGTGTACGCATATTGGTGTACAAGTCTATGGTCTGTCATTTCAGTCTATGGACCTAGATTTCCTATTGAGAATTTGTGAAAAATAAAAGCTCCATTAAGGAAGGTTTATCTGTCCTAATTTTTTCAGGTTGGTAACTGTTCTGAAATTAAGTATTACTTTGTCAGAAAGGTTAGCTAGGATAATATTGTGATTCCCAGGGTATGTCTCATGCAGACCTGGAGTCATTGTGAATGCAGGTATCAAATATTACATAAAGATTATCATTCTCTAAGTGCCTTTTTTGTTTCAGAGAGCCCAACCTGTCAGTGGATTGTCAAATTTGTGCAAGGTCTACTTTAAAACCATTGGAAGTAGGGAAGCAACACTTCAGCATAGCTGATTTAGAAGAAGATGGATGCAATGCTGCAGGTATTCTAGTAGTTGACTACTGCTGTGGAAGAAAGTCTTCTCAAACCTAAAAAAAACACTAACGTAAAGAGTTTAGTGGCAGGAGAAGACAATTACCCTATCTGTGTCACAAATGCACAAGGATGCCTCAAACAGTGATTAAGTTTTCCAGCCCTTGGTAGGGCTGTCTGATTTGCCTGCTGGTCTCTATTTATCCTCTTTGCGGTGGACACAAAGGTAGCTGCACGCACATCATCCCAAGCAGAATACAAAGTAAGTATATTGTATGCTCTTTTTAAAGGGGCAAACGTCTGCACAACCTTTGAAGTTTTTTCAGGATGAAGAATTCTTCTCCTTTGACAGTGACTCCCTGTGTGTGTGTGTGAGACTGTATTGGACAGGAAGAACACATGGTGTAGACTATAAGAGTTTTAGAAACATTTTGTCTACAACATGGAAAACACACTACCATGAGTAAGCATAGCCAAGTCTTTGCCTCTGCTGAATAGCTTTCCTGACTTTTGCCTTCTTACAAGCTTCTTCCCTCAGACAAGGATAGTAAAACTATGTAGAGGCTGGTGAAGAAACTCTGTACTACTGCCACCCTGACATTTTATGCCATAAATTATCAAACTCACATGACCAGCTATATTTTATCCCTTTTTTCTCAAATTGGAGGGGGTTCTGTCTGACCTTTTTTTTTTTTTTTTTTTTTTTTATTTTACATTTGTTGACTGGGATAGTCCGACTGGATGTATGACCATTTTCAGCAGAGGCCCGGGGAGAAAAGCTCCACAATAAGACAATTTACAAGACATAAATCTTGACCATATACAATACAGATAATGTCAGACAGGTAAAACATTTCAAATACAGGAACATTTATATAGTACTGTTACAGTAACATACCAACATACCCGACTAAATAGGTTAAAAATTTTGAGTGAAAGGATTAATAAAACTTTTTTTTTTTAGGGTAACATTGTTTATAAAGTTTACCAAACCTTAGGAGGTAAGCTACTACAGTAGGAATTAATAGAGAATATCAGAGGACCAGACATAGCATGTTAAAGCTAGATAGTAAAGAATGGTCCTGCTAGGGGAGAAAGTGACAGTCAGGATTTGTGCATGGGCAAAGCCATTGGGCTTTAAGGAAGATTCTTAATTGCTTATTGAAAAGTGGTGTAGAGGAAAGGGTTGTTAGTTCAGCTGGAAGAGTGTTCCAAGAGTTACCAATAGAGTTTGAGAGCAAGCTATCTCCAGATTTGTTGTTGGACTTTAGGGTAGCTACTAGTACCTTATTAGCTGATCGAAGCGTTGTTAGATTTTTATATGGGCAGATGAGGGTAGAGAGTATGGGTGTATCTGTGGGATGGTGTAAGATCTTGTGTATAGTAGTAAGTTGCTGGAAAAGAATCTGGCTTTGCAATTCCAGCCATCCTAGCAATTTAAGATTTTGGCAGTGGTGGGTTCAAAAAGGGGCACCAGTGGCAAATCTAGCTATGTTATTATAGGCTGTTTACAACTTATGAAGATTATTTTTGGATAAGTTGGTATAGATTGGGGATGCATAGAGAAGGGTGGAGATTAAGTGAGTTTTGGCAATAGCATCCTAGCTAGAGGTGTGAGATAGGGTTTAAGTCTGTAGAGGAAACCAAGTTTTTTATTAACTGATTTAATGGTTAGATTGATATGTATGTCAAAGTTTAGATTATGATAAATTGTTACACCTAAAAGTTTGGTGGTTGTGTCCGGAGTTATTACAGTACCATTACTAGATGTAATTGTGAAGTTGATAGCAGGAGACTTCTGAATAGGAGAGAATAGTACCAATTTAGTTTTTTTTTTTTTTTTTTTGGTTAAGGAGGAGACAGCATTGATGGAAACAGTTTTCAACTAAGATAAATATTGCTTGGGTACTCGAATGAAGTCCAGCAGGTGAGGAGGCTGAACATATTAATGTCGAGTCGTCTGCATATTGTATGCAGGTGGTTTGTGAAAGGGAGATTTTCAGATAATTTATGAAAATAGTGAAGAGGAGGGATCCCAGAATAGAAGCTTGTGGAACTCCAAGAGTTATATGGAGAAGAGTAGATAGTTTATTTTCCCAGAGGACTGCTTGCTGTCTATTTCCTAGATAGGACTTGAACCAATTAACTGTCTGGGTATCTAGTGAAAGTGATTTGAGTGAGTTTAACAGTAATTGATGATTAACCATATCAAATGCTTTTGAGAGGTCAATAAAGTGGGCTGAGGACAGTAAGCTGTTATTACGATTTTTATTAATGCAGTCAGAAAAGGATAGTAGAGCAGTTGTAGTACTATGGAAAGGCCTCAAACCATGCTGGCAGTCAACTAGCAGGTGGTTTTGGAGGAGATGATCAAGTAGCTGACGGTGAATACATCTCTCCATACTTTTTGCTAAGGGGGAAAGTAGGGCTATGAGGTGGAAGTTTGAGAGTTCATTTGAGTTCCCACCCTTATGCAGTGGGATAATATATGAGACTTTCTACAGGGATGGGATGGAACATTCTGTAATGGTTCTCTTAATTAAAATGGAAACAGGGTAGGCAAGCACTCCAGCTGCCATTTAAATGTATTCAGCTGGGAGGAGGTCAGCTGATGGAGTGCATGGTTTAAGCTTAAGAAGTAGGGAGTGTATGAGAGATGCTGGGACAGGCTGCAGTTGTAATACTTGGGGTAGGGTGGTTGGCAAGGATGAGTCAGTGATGGTAACAAGTGGTAAGGTATTTGCTAAAGATTGAACAGTTTCTGAAAAAAAATTGTTAAAAATATCAGCAATTTGGTTGGGAGAATTATGAGTCAAGTTAGAGGGGTTAGGTGTTTTGCGTGTCCAGGATGTCGTAATTTATTTAATCCTGACCAGAATTTTTGTGGGTTTAGATATTGGGTTTGTTGGAATTTAAGGTAATAGTTTTTTTATCAAGGAATATTGATTTTTTAGTGGCGCTGGGGTGCCTTCTGTGTGGAGTCTGCATGTCCTCCCTGTGGTCGCGTGGGTTTCCTCTGGGTACTCCAGTTTCCTCCCACATCCCAAAGACATGCTGTAGGTGGATTGGACACTCTAAATTGGCCGTAGGTGTGAGTGTGTGCATGTGTGTGCCTTCTGTGGAAGGTTGGGCGCTGGGCTGGCAACTCGACACCGTAAAACTCTACTGCCAATCATGAGCGGAGAGGTGATCCGCTGTGGCGACCCCTAACCGGGAAAAGCTGAAAGAAGAAGAAGAAGATTGATTTTTTTAGTGGCATTCCTGAGCTGTCTAAAGTTTAAATGATCAATAGGGTCTTTGGTACGTCTCCATATATTCCAGATTTTATTTCTCAGTCTCATTTTTTGCCTTGTCTCATTTGAGAATCAGTGAGCAGGTTTGTTCCTAATTTTAATAGTACGAGAGGGGGCATGGTGCTCAAGGATTTTTAGGAATGTATTGTTAAAAAAGACACTGCTTCATTGAGAGGTAGATATTTTAGGGGTGACCAATTGCAGGCTTTTATCTCTGCCTGAAAGTTAGCTAGGTTCAGGTTCTTTTTGTTCCGGGTGGTTCTAAAGTTTAGTTGAGTGGGAATGGTGATCTTTTGTCTAGTTATAAAGGTAAGAGAGTGGTCACTAATATCATCAGGAAGTATGCCTATTTTGTAAGATTAGGGGTTATTGTTGACTAGTATCCAGTCTAAGGTAGTTTGTTTGTTGCTGGGTTTGTGGGTTCTGGTAGGGTCGGTGATAGTTTGATAGAAGCCATAGAAATTAATGTGAGATGTAGGTTTGTCAGAAATACAACAGTTCCAGTCAATATTAAAGTCTCCAAGGAGAATGGTTTCTTGTGGGAATGATGTGGAAAGCCAGTTAAGGATATTTTCAAGAGTTCTTATGTTGTTGCCTGGGGGGATGTAAGAGCAAATGATGTATATAGATTTATTAGCATTAATTTGGAACTTAGAACTCATTACAGCCGGGTGACACCTACAGGCGTTTCTGCAGTTACCTCCTACTGCTCCTCTAGGCATCAAATATTGCCTGTTCATATTTGCATTAATAATTCTAAAGCATGCTACATACAAGGTATCAGAATATTTTAGCTTGAAGCATATATGATGGCAAACACAATTGTATTGATATATGACCTCTGTCAATAAGTATTTGTTAGAACTGTAAGGTGATAACGTCATTTTTTAAAGGCTGAAAACACACCCACTGGGTGTTAAAGGTACACACTCAAAAGAGCTCTACTGGAGGGAATGAGTTGATTTCAGCATTGCTAGGTGTGGGAGGTTGAGTGTTTAGTGAGGTTACCTGTAGTTCAGATTTAAACAATATCCCTACCCCCCACACCCTTTTTGTTAGGATGGTCAATTCTAAGGATGTTATAACCTGGAGGGATGATATCATTGTCTTTAGTAACTGGTTTGAGCCAGGTTTCTGTGAGACATAGGATGTCAAAGGAATGTAAGTCTAGTAGGATATGAAGTTGGGTAATTTTGTTATTTAAACTACGAATATTGAGGTGGGCAATGAGAAGAGAATTTGAGGAAGAAGAGGGGGGTATGGGAAATAGAGGTGAAGGAAGAATGGGAGTCAGGGAAGGTATTACCAGGCCCTGGGTTTGGGTGAATGTCGCCGTGTAGTAGTAGGTACTGAGGATTGTGTGGAAGTTTTGCTAGTTTACATAAAATGTGGTGTCTATTTTTCTGGTTTGGAAATATTTAATATGGTTTAATCTGTGAAACTGTGGGAGAAGGTAGGCTGATGAGGAAGTAATGTTACTGTGTGTTTGTGAGGCTGATAGATAGAAAGGGGAAGTTTATTTAACCTGAGCTGCTTGATTCTGAGGCCAAGTCCACCGCTCTGTCTTTAGTGGGATCCAGTTCTAAGGTAGTTTGTCACTTCATCAAGTGCAGCTACAATGCTGCATCCTCTAGAGCTGCTGTTTCAGGATCTGTCATGAGATGCTATTCTTGGCTTCATCTTCAACCTTTACCTGATGATATCAATGCTAAGTTTCTTAATGCTCCTTTGGGCCATCACAGTTGTTTTTGGTACTGCAGTTGCTGATATATTTAAGACCTTACAAGACTAAGGAAAGGTCAGGAAGAATCTTAAGCAGATTTTTGTCTCACCAATTCCTAAATTTCAGAGGAATTATACTGCTAAAACTGCTTTTGTTCATAGACAACCTTGTCATCCCTCCAAACGTAAGAAAGTTCCTAGGCATGTTTTTTTATGGCAAACTCACTCAGATGCCTAGACCTCAAAAGCCTTCTTTTCAGGACAAGTCTGCCTCCATCTAACATTCTGCCCTCCTTTCCTCTCAACCAGGTTCCCTTATCTGTCAGACTTTCTCAGTCACTCCCTGTTTGGCAACAGATTACTTCAGACTCTTTGGTTCTGTCTGTCATCCGTAAAGGCCATTTTATGTTATAGAAATCCCTTCCCCAACCCCTCTTCAGACCACATTCCCCATTTTTCAGGCGTGTTTCAGGGTTTACTGGATCAAGGCACCATTCAACCTGTTCCAGAGGTCCTAAGGGATACATGGTTTTTATTCAAGGATGTTTCTGGTTTCCAGGAAAGAGAGGTCCTGAAGGTCTGTTCTAGACCTTTACTGTCTAAATACTTCTCAAGGTATCCAGTTTCAGGATGCTTTTCCACTAGGCACTGTTTCCCATCTTGCTACCTCAGGCCTTTTTGGTTTCTATGGATCTGAAGGATGCCTATCTTCATATTCACATTACCCTGTATTCAGGAAGTTTTTACATTTCTCTATTTTTTTCTCATTTTCAATTCTGTCATTGAAACTTTGTTTTTTCCACAGCCCCAAGCGTATTCACCAAGTGCCTGGTTCCAGTCATAGCTTTCTGCATGCTTCAAGGAGTACAAGTATTCCCCTATCTGGGCAATCTGCTTTTTCAGGCTCCCTCTCCTTTTCAGCTCCTGTAGGACCTGCACTTCACCAGACTCCTTTTTCACAGTCTGGGTTTCACATTAATCTCCAGAAGTCTCTCCTGTTCCGCTCTCATGATTACATTTTTCTGGGTTGCAAGATTCAGCCTATTCCAATGCTGGCTTCTCTGCCTTTTTCCAAGGTTCTATCTCTTACAGTTCTTACTTCAGCTATCTCATGCCTGCCAGGAAATTTCTGAGGGCTCTTGTGTTCATGGCTTTGGCCATCCCCATGCTTCATTTTGCTAAGCTTCATATGAGGAAGTTCCAGTGGTACCTATGGTAGGTGTGGCTTCAGCATTGCTACCCTCTGGGGTATCCAGTGCCTTTACTCCCTGGTCTCAAACATGAGCTTCATCGGTGGATTCAGCACATATCCCATAAACCAGGCATCCCTTTGCAGCCTCCTGCTCCATCTCAGCAGCTGTTTACCAATGGTTCAGATCAGGGGCTGGGGTATGATCCAGCAGTCTGAGGGTTCAGGATATCTGACCCCCCCCCATCATCAGCTGGATCACATCAACATAAAAGAGATGCAGACACTTATCCCTGCTCTCCAGGCCTTCCACTCTATTTGATCCCCAGGCCCTTTAAAGGTCTATAAAGAGCACAACAGTCATGCAGTACATCAACAAGTTGGGGGTGGAGTCTTATTGAAGACTAGCCGTTCAGGGCTCGGATCTAGCTATCCAACTACAGGTGTCTTTTCAGATGGTTTACATTCCTTCGGAACAAAACCTGGTGGCAGACTGTCTGAGCAGGTCCATGGCAAAACCTCATAAATAGATGCTTCACAGAGAAGTGTTTCTGGACCTAGTTTATTGGTGATATATTCCTAAAAAGGTTCTTTTTCCTCCCCTCTGAACAGACAGCTTTCTTGATTCTGTTCCAGGGCCTCAAGTCCTTTAGTTTGGAAGGTGGATGCCATGTCTTTTTTTTTTCTGGAATGGGGATATTCCATTATGCGTTTCCTCTTCTTCCCAGGGTCCTACACAAGATCAAACAGGACTCTCTGAGAATTGTGTTGGTGACATAATTTTGTTCCAGACAGCACTGGTTCACCGTACTCTTTTATTTGGCCAGGGCAGTCATCACAAGTTATCTCACTGAATTGATCCTCTCACACAAGACAAGGGGTCTCTCTTTCACCCTCATCTGTCCACACTCCAGTTGACTCTTTGGGTGATATGATTTTAATTTCCTTTAGACACCAGTTTTCTGAGGATGTGCTTAAAGTTCTGCAGGAGGACAGGAACCCCAGTACCAGAAAATCATATATGTACAAATGGAAGAGATTTTCTGTTTGGTGTCTTAAGCTTCTCCTGGATCTCCTTTTATGTGTGGATTCCTTTGATTCTTCATCACGTTTGTGAACTGCTCCATGTTGCCTTGGCATATTCTTCTGTCTAAGATCACTTGTCACCAATACCTGCTTGCCTGCCTTTGAATCCACTGTTGGCCTCTTATTTTGAGGTTAAACAACTTCCTGTAAGGCATCCTTAACAACAAGACCCCAAGAAAGCCTATCCCTTCCTCTTTAGATCTTAATTTTGTTCTTGAGAAATTGCCCAGGTTCCTTTTGAGCCTGATACTGCTGCTGGTGCTTTCTTGCTGCATTGAACCTGGAAGACTATTTTCCTGGTTGTCATCACCTCAGCCAAGAGAGATGTTCTTCATGTTTCACTGTTGCAGTCATCACATTTGGGTTATCTGCCTGCAGTAGCCCTCAGTCGGCCTGATTATCAAAGTCTTGGGTCCTGCGTCGGTTGCTGTCTCATCTTCCATGAAGTCAGGTAGTCAGGGGTATAAAGCATGCAGTTGATGCCATTACATCAGTTTTTCTTCTCGTGCAGTGCCCGAAGCAGAAGCAGTTGGCCAACTCCTGAAATTTTCGTTTTCGAGTTTCAGAGGCAAAGTCTTCAACTAAGCTAAGTACCCCATTGGGGAAACTTTTTCTTGCTCTAAACCAATGTCGGTAAAAGTCAATAATTGTATTTCTTGTGGAAAGTAAATACCTCATAAAGGTTTTCATTTGTACTGCATTCCTTGCCTAGGACCTGACCATGACGTACCTCACTGTCAGTTTTGTGCCTTATTTAAGCAACGAACTATTCGTTGTCGGTATATTTACGCTTCTAAATATTTTGGTACTCGGTTCAATTACCCAGATATGGCTTTGCTAAACCATCTGACTACCGACATTCTGAAAAAACGCAAAGATAAAGACAGAGACAGACCGCATAGGTCCAAGGCTGCCGACGAAGCTTCTCCTAAGCTAGTCGCCAGTTCGCCGGTACTCAGTGAGGTGCTTTCACAGCCCCTGATACCTGCTACTTCAGATTTGCAGGCCTCTACTGAGACTCGTTCGGAGTCCGGTATGCCACGAGATGCTTCAAATTTGGAACCTGCGGATGTCTCTACCTCGGATGGGTCCGGAGCCGCTGTGCAGGCACAGGCTTCTGAGGGTGTATTCAGGCCTACTGACTTGCATATTAAACTGACGCCATCTTCTTCTTCAAGGCCTAAAACTCAATCCATGCCTAGAAAACTGACGCCCAGACCGCATGGCCAGGCCTCTATGCCTAAAAAAAAAAAAAAAACAACAAATGATAATGACTGAAGACCTTATTGCTTTAATCAGGGGAAGCCAACCTTCCCCCTCTAAGAGACCTAGGACTGAATTTGCTTATGATTCTTCTGATCAGGATTCTGAAATTTCTGTTTCCTCTGATGACCAGGATTTACCCTTATCTACCTATGAGGGCTCTGATGCAGAGGACTGTATTCCCTCTGCTTCCCCTCCAGAGGATTTCTCTTTTGGTGAAACCTTCATACTCTTAGGGAGCATTTTCACTGGAAAAGTCAGGATTACTCTGATTCTAAAAAGAGGCTTAGGGATTTCTTACTCCTGCCCCAACACAGGCCTTTAGCTATCCCCCCTGTACTGGACATTGTTGATTATGCCTTTTCGGAATCTAGCTTGGCCACTGACTCCTTACCTCCTGCTCCCAGAAAACCAGATAGATACTACAGGGTTCCTGACTGTCACAAGTTACTCTTTAAAAATCCTACTGTGGATCTGAGGCCATTTCACAGGGACCCAAGGGCATTAAGGCTACTACTGCCAAAAATCCTACCCCCGCTGATAGAGATTTCAGGGCACTGGATAGATGGGGTAAAAAGGTATACACTTCTGCAACCTTGACCATTAGGGCCTTAAACTACCAGATTCATATGTTAAAGTATCATCAGCATATTATTGGATTGCTTAAACAGAAAATTATGTTGATTCCTGACTGTGCTGAAAACAAATATTTACAGGATTTAATGCATTCTGCTGAACAAGTTGGAAAACATACTTTGCAATGTGGTTTTGATTCACTAGAGGCACCATGCAGGGCTGTTGTTACTGGGTCTGTACTTAGAAGGCATGCTTGGCTTAAGGAGCAATCTTTGCCAGATCATGTTGAAGTTAAATTGCTGGATGCTCCCTTAAACCAGTACCACCTGTTTGGCAACAAAGCAGAAGAAGTACTTAAAAAGATGGAGGAAAAAGCTAAATCTATGCAAACTGTTAAATATTTCCTGCAAGTACAGCCTCCCAGATTTAGTAGGCATTGGCCCTATAAGAATTGGTCCTTTCCTGCCTCTTCCAGGCCTTCTCAATCCAAACCCAGAACCAGCATATTACCCAGGCTTCAGTCCCAAGGTACACACAGGAATAAGCAGTGGGGGGCTCCCACTTCCAAAGCAGGGAGTAGTAAGACTCCCTCCTATTGTAAACTGTCTCAATGACTTATCTTTAAAACTTCTAAGCCCTTCTCAACTGACTGCTCCTTTAGGGGGAAAGGTTGCTCTGCAGGCAAAAAAATTGGGAACTCATTACCCAGGACAAATGGGTTTTAAATATAGTTCCTCAAGGATACAGATTCCACTTCCACACTTTACCAACCCCAAACGGTTGGCCAGATCTACCCCCAAATCAGTGGGCAGAGGCTCAAAAGCAAGTTCTCTCTCTCTTAAGTATCAAGGCTATTCAAACTGTCCCAGAAGAGGAAAGGGGATAAGGTTTCTACTCAAGACTTTTCCTGGTGCCCAGAAAAAACAACTGGAGTCCTATCCTGGACCTGTCTATCCTAAATACATTTTTGGTGATCACAAATTCAAGATGCTAACTCTTCACCAGTTGATTCTTATGCTAGGCAAGGGTGCCTGGTTGGCAACACTGGATTTAAAGGAAGCCTACCTGCACATCCCAATCAGGGAATCTTGCAGAAGATACCTATGCTTCAGAGCAGGCTACATGCACTATCAGTTCTCTGCACTGCCTTTTGGCTTATCTACTGCGCCCAGGGTATTCACAAAGTGTCTAGCTCCAGTCATTGCATTTTACAGGCAAAGAAATATTCAAATATACCCATACCTGGACGATTGTCTAATTCAGGCAGAAAGCCAGGACATACTGTTGAATCATCTGGCGTTTGTACAAAAATTCCTAACTTCTCTATGGTACACCATAAACAAAATAACATATTGTACCCTGCCAACAAATTGTATTCCTGGGAGCAAGCTTGAACACAACTTCCCAGATGGCTTTCCTCACGCCAAAGAAACAAATTCATTTGACAGCCTACTTCAAACTAATGGCCACAAAGACCCTGCTTATCTGTAAGACAAATACTGAAAGCTTTGGGGTTTATGGCCTCCTGCATCCTCCTAATTCCATATGCAAGACATCCTACCATATGGAAAGTATCCCACATCATCCCATTATATAAAGGTGTATCATCTACTGAACTCACCAACGTTTGGCCTATTGCCTTACTCTCTCCAATAGCTAAGATAATAGAAACATGCGTTCACAGACTACTTGACCACCTCCTCCAAAATAACCTACTTGCCAACTGCCAACATGATTTCAGGCCATTCCATAGCACAACCACTGCCCTGTTGTCCTTTTCTGACTCCATAAACAAAAATCGTAACAATAACACATTATCCTCTGCACTATTTATTGACCTTTCAAAAGCCTTTGATATGGTAAACCACAATATACTTATAGACATACTAAAAGCCCAATCACTTGACCCACAAGCATTACAATGGTTTAAGTCCTACCTGGAAAACAGACACCAAGCAGTACTTTGGGATAACAATCTTTCTACATCCCTCTCAGTGAATATTGGAGTACCCCAAGGCTCCATCTTAGGACCCCTACTCTTTTCCTTATTTATTAACGATCTTCATACCCTAATTCCTCAAGCCACCTGCATACAGTATGCAGATGACTCCACTTTAATTTATTCAGCCAAGACTATAGCCTCTCTCCAATCCCTCACTCAAACTGTATTCAACAGTGTTGAAAATTGGTTTACACAACACTGCCTCCTCCTGAACGCCAAAAAACAAAATTACTGCTCTTTGCTCCAACTCTAAAATCACCTCAACTGTACTTCTCAATTACCTCAAACAATGGTACTAACATAACCCCTGACACAACAACCCGTCTACTAGGAGTAACAATTGATAACAACCTTAGCTATGATGACCACATTAGTTCTACAATAAAGTCTGTTAACAAAAAACTAGGCCCCCTTTACAGAATCAAAACCTTCCTCACCCCATCAGCCAGAATGACTATTGCCCAGACCCATCTAATCTCTACCCTGTTCTATGCTTCTGCGATATACACCAATCTATCTAAGAACAACCTTACCAAACTTTCCACCAGTTGTAATAATATAGCCAGATTTGTCACTGGTATCCCATTTAGAACTCATCACTGTCTCAACCTTAAACAACTGGGATGGCTAGAACTGCAAAAACAACTACTCTGTCAACAACTAGTTATCACCCAAAAGATCCTTTATCACCCTAACAATACCCCCATCCTCACTAATCTGATCAAACCATACAAAAATCTTGAAACACTACGCTCAGCAAACAAGCTCCTTGTTGCCACTACTAAGTCAAAAAACAAAGCTGGGGACTTACTTTTCTCCAACACAGTAGGTAAAAACTGGAACCAGCTTTCTACTGAATATCCACCCTTGCTTCTACTTTCCAATTTAAAAAAACATCTTAAAGAACATTTTAAATCTCACTGGCTTTGTCCATGCTCTAACCCTGACTGACATATTATTCCCCTTCTTGCTCTCTCTACACTTCTCTTCCATACTATTTCTTTGATGCTTACTTTGTAATCTAAAAAAAAAAAAAAGAAATTATTATATATATTATTGTCTTTGTTTATCTCATTGTTATTGATATTAACTTCAACCTACTAAATGAATTATTACTATTTTTGTTCTTGCCAACACAGACAATGTACTGTAACGTGACTATTTACTAAATACTGTAATCTTTGTCACTGCTACTGCTTAGAGCTTTTCTCCCCGGGCCTCTACTGAAAATGGACATATATCCAGTTAGACTAGCCCGGTCAACAAATGTAAAATAAAAATAAAATAAAAAAATAAATAATATGAGGAAACTACAATGGTATCTGAAAAGCCTATGGTGTCAACATTTTCAGGATCTAGTAGCAATGATTCCTATCATACCTTGCCTACAGATAGAGTTCCTTTGGTGGGCAGAGACCTGCCACCAAAACAAGGGACTGCTATTCACTCTACCCCCTGCTGCACAAACCCTAACAACAGACGCATCAGACTATGCATGGGGGGCTCACTTGGCAGGGAATGCATTCCGGGCAAATAGAACCCAAGTCAAATGCACCTCCATATCAATCAAAAAGAAATGTTAGCTGTACAGAATGCTCTGACAGCCTTCAAGGACCACATTCTTCCAGGACAATTAATGGTAAAGACGGACAACACCACTATTATGTGGTACATAAACAAGCAGGGGGGAACCCATGCATACCCTCTCTGCAGACTAGCAATGGCTCTGTGGAACACAGCCTTGAGCTACCAAGTGCACCTACAGGTTCAATTCCTGCCAGGAAAGCTAAATACACTAGCAGATGAACTTAGCAGAAATCTCATGGACCCACATGAGTGGAAACTGGAATCAAAGACATTCAACATGTTGATAAACAAATGGGGGAGCCCAGAGATAGACCTGTTTGCCTCCCCCCAGAACTACCAAGTGGACAAATTCTGCACAAGGACTCCCTACAAACAAGCTTGGAAAGTGGATGCCCTGTCCTTCACCTGGAAAAACCTATCAGTTTATGCCTGTCCTCCTCTGCCTTTCCTCTCCAAGGTACTACTAATGATCAAACAGGACAAACCAAGGACGATACTGATTGCACCAGACTGGCCATGCCAACACTGGTACCCCCTATTGTGCAGTGTGTCACTGCTGGCACCATGGCACCTGCCTCAGACCCCTAGCCTGCTGTCCCAGCAGGAGGGCCAAATTCTGCACCTTCAGCTTCAAACCCTGAACCCGGCTAATTACCTGATCTCTCCATTACCATCCCTCAGTAAGCAAGTGTTGGATGTCATTCTGGAGGCAAGGAGGCCTAGTACTAGAAAATCTTATGCTGAAAAATGGAAAAGATTCTGTTCCTGGAACCAAACTCAGGGGATGGGCACAGCAGCACCCAATTTACCTCAGATTCTTCAATACTTAACTGAGATGCTTCACAAGGGTCTTTCCTTTTCCTCCATCAAAATTCATGCCTCAGCCATTTCAGCTCATTACAACACAGAACCACCCCTCTTCTCTCATCCACTGCTCAAGCAGTTCCTCAGAGGGGCCAAAAACTTAAGACCACCCAGGAGAGCCCCAACACCGGCCTGGGACCTTAAATTTGTTTTGGAAAAACTCACTTTACCTCCTTTTGAGCCAGCTGTAAATGCAGAGTTGAAATTCCTTTCTTGGAAAACAGCCATCCCTTTATCCATCACTTCAGCTAGAAGGGTGTCTGAATTACAGGCCCTTATGGCAGTGGAGCCTTTCATCATCTTTCATGCGGACAGGGTGTCCCTCAGGACCAATCCCTCCTTCATGCCCAAGTTAGTATCCAGTGTGGCTCTTAATCAGTCCATTCATTTGCCAACCTTCTTTTCTAATCCACAGAACAAAGGGGAACATATACTGCACTCCTTAGATGTGCACAGACAACTTAGATTTTACTTGGACAAGACTAAACCTCTCAGGAAATCTGAACAGCTGCTGGTGGCATTTGCTGCAGGGACAGAGGGGAAGGCCATTTCAAAGCAAACCATTTCTAAATGCATAGGTCATTGCATTAATTTCTGCTATAAGTACCATGGAAAACCTACCCCACAGGGGATAAGACCACATTCAACCAGGGCTGCATCTACCTCTACAGCCTTTCTCAGAGGTGTCCCTACCAGGGACATCCTAGAAGCTGCTATCTGGAGTTCTGTACATCCCTTACCAAGCATTACCATTTGCCAATTTTCTCTAAACCCAGAGCTGGCTTTGCCACTGCAGTCTTGCAGGGCCTTATAGCTGGTCCTAATGCTATATCAGTTCCTCCTCCCATCCTTAGCTTTGGGAATCTACCCAAATGTGATGACTGCAACAGTGAAACACAAAGAACACAGTACAGTTGTGTACAGTTACCATAAATGTAAATGTTCGAGTGTATTCACTGTTGCAGTCCTGGTTACCCTCCCACCAGCCCCCTGACATCTTTTGGCTATACCTCTATTCTTGTTTACTATGCTTTTTGGTGTATTTGCTTTTTTGTTGGAGGTGTAACCTTCTATATATATTTAATTGCTTCCCATTAGGGAGGCACCTGACATCTGGGGCAAGAAAAACTGATGTAATGGCGTCGGTTGCATGCTTTATACCCCTGACTACCTGACATCATGGAAGATGAGACAGCAACCTATGCAGGACCCAAGACTTTGATAATCAGGCCAACTGAGGGCTACTGCAAGCAGATAACCCAAATGTGATGACTTCAGCAGTGAATACACTCGAACATCTACATTTATGGTAAGTGTACACAACTGTACTTTTCTGAACTCCAAGCCTTGATGGTGGTTCCCTTTTTTGATTTTTCATAGGGACAAGGGTGTCTGTGAGTACTACTCCTTCTTTTATGCCCAAGGTGGTCAATAAGTCATCCCTTAATCAGTCTGTCCAGCTTTCATCCTTTTTTCCCTCACTGTACTGCAATCTGATAAGAGAGAAAGTTCTACATACCTTGGATCACCATACAGAGCTCAGGTATTATTTAAACAGACAAAGTCCATACACAAATTTGAGAAACTTTGTTTCTTTTCATGCCATGACATTCAGTTTGGCAGCTTCTAAGCAAACCATCTCCTCTTTGATTTCAAAAGCCATTTCCTTTTGTTGTGCCTTTCATGGTAAACCATGCCTTTGTTCGGGCCCATTCTACCAGGGCAGTGGACTCTTACGGTGATTTTTTCAAGGGTGTGGACACCAGTTCCATCCTTGAACCTGCTACTTGGTCTTCTGTACACACCTTCACTAAACATTACAAGTTGGATTTCATTTCTAGAGCCAGGGCAGGTTTTGTCAAGGTTATTCTTCATGGGTTTGTGGAGGGTTCCTCCTTGCCTTCCTTTACCCATTCCTTACAGTAACTTTTGTACTCTCCCACAGATTATGGATCCTGCAACACTGATATGAAGGACATGGTACAGTTGTGTAAAAAAACTACCATAACAATAGATGTACTTCTCTTCACTGTTGCAGTACTTACTCCCTCCTGCCCTCTTTCTTCCCTTTTTCTTTTGGGAACATCTGAATGACTGAAAGGTCTTTGCCTTTCTGCTTTCACATCTTTTTCCCTGGAGGTACATGTTCTACTTTCTTCTGGGGTGGCTCTAATTCTGCTGGTACACTTCCATGATGTGTTTGGAGAGTCTGTATGTCACCTTTATACCCTACATTCATGTGGGGAGCATACGTCTGATGTACGAAGCTGGTAAAAATTAAAGGCTTTGGTATACTGGCTTGGATGTAGGGCTGTCCTTGGCAGTCGATCCCCTAGGTTATGAGTATTGCAACAGTGAAAAGAAGGACATCTACTGTTATCATAAGATTTTACACAACTGTACTTTCAGCACCTACCATTACAGTTGTCCGGTGCTATTGGAGATAATCCAAGGGGGCTTAGACAGAAATATTCATTCAGGAAACCCCCTCAGAACACATTAAAAACAGGAAGAAAAAGACAAGGTCACACAAACTGTGAAGCAACATGTTCATCCCCCAATTCCATAATATAGCAGAAAGTTCGGCAAGAAGATAAGGAGGGCAAACCAGTTACTAAGTAGATGTCGCATGAATGGTCCATTTTTCAGGTGAAAAAAGCAGGGAAAAAACAGATATGGCAGGGTAAGAGGAAAACAAAACTCTGAAAGTGGTTCAATCACTTTTTCCAAGAAATTATGACTCTGAGTTCTCCCATCCCCTGTAGTTGGTCTTTTGGAATGCAAAGAGCACCACACTGCAAAGATAACATCAGTCAGCTGGGTGATGAGCATTAGAGCGGTGGTGTACAGGATAGACTTCAAGTCCATCTCATCTTTTGAGAGGATTCTCCTGGTATGAGATCAGTGGCTTTTAGCTTTTCTAACATTCAACATTTTCTAGACCAGGAGTAGTAGAATAGGTGACAGAGATGGAAGAAAAATTAGGTTTTTACTCCTGCCTTTTCCTAGTTCCCGAAAAAAGACAGACTGTGGAAACTGTCAATCTATTGAGGCTCAGTCTGTTCTAACTGGTACCAAAACTCAAGATATTCTCCCTGCAGTGACTTCTGCTGTTAATCTTCCTGGTCTTTCTGCTCTTACTGAACCTGAGGGAAATTTATTTGCACATAAGAGGTTCCCCAGTTCAATTTTTGGCTGGGGTGCCTTCTGTATGGAGTTGGCATGTCCTCCCTGTGTTTTTATGGGTTTCCTACAGGTTGTCTGATTTATTCCCACATTCCAAAGACTTGCAATAGGCTGATTTAACACACTCAATTGGCCATAAGTGTGTGTGCATGTAAGTGTGTGGTGTGAAAAAACTACCATGGCAAGGCTAGTTACCTGGCGGTGTAAACCTTGGCTCTAGATGATTGTCACTTTTGAAGTGACACTCCAACTCCATGTGCAAAACTGGGGAAAAGGGGTTGTGGATAGATGTTTTCAAAAGACTAAAGGAAATTTATAAGGTTTGTCAAAAGACTCCAACATTACCATTTTAGATCTTTGCCCCTTTGGGATCTCTGTTATATCCAAGATGTTTACAAAACACCTGGCACCAGTGGTTGACTTCCTTTGACAAAAAGGGGTCCATATCTACCTATACTTAGATCATTTCTTGCTGCGGGCATGGTATTAATGCCAAATACTCGACAGTTTCAGCATTACCACAGACAACCTCCATTGACAGCAGTTTTCAGTCAAACCTCTGAAAGCAGGTTGCACCCTGCACAAGATAAAAACTTTCTGGGGTGAACCTTAACGTGGAAGTGTACAGGATCTACCTACTGAATGAGAAGTCCATCATCCCAGGCTTCTGTGTTCACTAGCAGGGAGTACATGATGGCCATGGACTTCCTGAAGACTTTGGGTTACATGGCTTTGATCATTGTGATGGTTCTGCAAACCAGACTGTACATGAGGAAGATTCAGTGTTTCCTGCAGGGGTCTTAGATTCAGCACTTCCAAATTCTATATATGGAGTTCCCAGCACTGCCCTGCATCCAGGAGAGTTCATGTGGTGACAGGCCTAGATGTGTTTCAATCAAGAGAGATTACTCTGTCTGAAGAAGCCTACCCAATCAATCTCTGACCACTAATGCCTCAGAATTTTGATGGGATGCCCAAATGGGAACTATATTTAGTTTAGGGACCTTAGCTGCACTTGGAAAGGACTCTGCATATCAATCCAGAAGTAAAGTTACTTCTTTTAGCTCTCAAACCTTAAAGAATCAGTGAAAACCCTGGGTCCTTTTGTTCCTAAATAATGCCTTGACTATGTGATACATAAACTAGCAGAAAGCTGTGAGATCATATCCACTGTACAGACCATCAATGCAGGGTTTGTATGTTAGTGGTCCGGTCCAGTATGGAGCTCAGAATAGCGTATCTATCTCTGTAAAAACAGTCTCATTAAGCAAATACCAATAATCTGTTAAAAGACAATAAAGTTAGTAAGACTTGCAAGCTTTTGCACTGGAAACAATGCTTCATCAGACAAAAGAAAAATTAATGGTTAGCAAGGCATTTAAATTGTGATCATATAACAGAAACCAGCCACAAGAGTATGTCACATAATTATACTGACTAAAACAGCAAGTTAGTCATTTTACATTTGTTCAGATTTTAGAATTTATTTGATGCTTACAGTACTCTGCAGTTTGAAGTAGTGTAACCCACTGATATTCCTAATAATCAGTCAAAGATGTAACATGTCCACCTCTAGCACTTACCATCACTGTCTCAATAGTTTTAAATACAAATTCATGTACTGTGTCATTGTCTTGTACATAATTTACCAATGCATTACTCACCTGATGCATTATTCTGAATAATGTTCAGAAAATCCTTTTCACCCTGTAGTTTGATTTCCCAACATAAAAAAATAAACATTGTATACATGCTGCAAAGCAAATCACAGTTTCTAGTAGAGCTTGTACATACAATAAAAGTAAACATTCTGCTTGTGATAACTTGAGTTTCTGCATTCTGGAGCAGGATGTATTAATTATGTGATGTGTTCTGTTAGCTAGCTTCTATCATCTAGATGCTGTCTAAATGCTCTGCTACCCCATAACTATTTTTTTAGCATTTGATGAAGTTCTGTTTCCTGCATGAAAGCTCATGCATCTTAATACATTTATAATCTTTTATTAAAAGTAATTTGGTGCTTCCTGAACCTGATTGTGTTTTTGCTGTTGTGGACTTTGTTGTGTTTCAGAATTCATTGGTTTGAGCTAAACTACACTACTGTTAGTATAACTACTGTCACAGTGCAACAGCATAGATGATGACCTGATTAGTACACAGGCAAAAATCCAAGAATGGAGGTAGACCTAGGGTGATATAATTATGTGCCACTCCGCTGAACCACCAACTCCCATTTTACTGCAAAAGGCTACTTTGCAGTAGGGCCTGGAGTATGAACTCCATTTCCTTGCATGGTATCACCAGTGCCTGCAGGTTTTCCCACCACGGTCCTCATTTCCTAGGTGTTAGAAAAGACATCTGCAGGGAACAGTGCAGTATGATTCTAATAACTCCATTTTGGGTCCAGGCAACACTGGTTCTCAGTGGTAGTGCAGATGGCCATGGAACCTCCACTCATCCTGCCACAGGAGATAGACTTGCTTGGCCAGCGGGTTAGAACCCTGACACATCCAAACCTGAATGGTGACTTACTGATAGCCAGGAAGTTATGACACTTTTTCTTCTCAAACACCTTATCTCACAAAACATGCTAACCTTTCAAAATGAAGCCAGAAGCCTAACTCCAAGAAATTGAACCTGGTAAAATGAAAGACTTAATTTAGTGAAAGAAGAATAAGGATACATTCAAAGCAGAAGTACCTCTTGCTCTTTCTTATTTGTAATATCTTTTAAGATCAGGACTCTTACTGCTGTATAAAGATCCTTGTGGCTCTATCTGTTTGCCTCCCACCCTTTCATTGTTAGCAGAGACATTGATCAAGCAATAAATGGAATGATTCACCTATGGCCATGTAAAATAGCTATCCTTCATTTTAGGACCTGAATTTTGTCATAGAGCAGCTGACCTTGGACCTGTTTAAGCCTGCAGCCCCATTGCTATTCAGGCATCTTTCCTTAAAGACCATCCTGGCAAATGCATTTGTAAGAAGGATTCTAGAGCTAAAAGTTCTGATGACAAATTAACTGTTCATGGCCTTCCACAATGGTAGTGTCAGTCTCCACATGAGACCTACCTTTGTGACAAAAGTGCTTTTGGAGATGAGCCATATCCAGTAGATCTAGCTACTGGTAAACTTCAGAAAATCCCATAACAACATAGAGATAACCCTGCATATGGTGAATTCCTGCAAACAGTTTTGGCACTAATTGGAGAGAAACAAGTTTATCTGGCAAATGGGCCTGTTGTTTGTAGCCTCTTCCACATGTTAAGGAATGCAAACCAGTTACTAAACAGATGCTGTCCAAGGTGTTGGTGAACCACTTTGTCATCTTGCTATGGAAAGAAAGGCAGGCCTCTACAGAAATATATGAGAATGCATTCTACTAGGGCAGTCCTTTTAAGTACGTTTTGACCAATACCATTTGTAGGGTGGACACCTGGTCATGGGTTCTTAAGTTCTCCAAACACTGTAAACTGTTTAACCACTCCAAGGATAGAGTGGGATTTGGAGCAAAGGACCCCAGACCATCCTTTTAGGAAACATTCCAGAGGAAGATGTTCCCCTTTTGGGAAGGATGCTATGATAGTAGTATTCCTAACTTATAGGAAACAAAATAATAGTGATTTTATGATGGACATAGGACAGTTGTGTGATAAATTAAAATAACAGTAGCTATTTCAGTAGGGTCACTGTTTGCAATGTAAGATCCAACTTGCCTTCTCCTACAAGACAAACCCTCTTGTGTGTCCTACAAAGAGGCTTACCAGTCCATGGCTGAAGAATGCAAAGGAGGCTCTCTTCTTAGTTATTATAAAGTAAAGTGATCTGCACACAAGATACGACTTCCACAAGACTTGCAGGAACAAAGAACAGAAAGTGGCATGGGGCCAAGCCCTACTTTTGTCTGAGATACAGGAGTACATCTTCATGTATAACGGCAGTTGTCCTTTGCCCTGACAAATACAGAGCTTTGGAAACAGGGCAAGCATGGGAGACATAAACCTGTGACTGATTCCCATATGTTAGGAATCGCACTGCCACAGTGAACCTAGACAAACATATGCTGCTATGATAAGCAGTCACATAATGTAACTTTTAAATTGTCCTTTTTTGTCAGTACTTAGAATATCATATGCGTTAGTTCAGTCTGCTGACATCTTGGTATGCTGCATGTTTTCTTTATAACTGGGGTGTATAGTGGTGATTTTGAGGCTGCATAACTAAGGGAATAGGGTAAAAGTGATTTTTTTAAGCTTTTCCTTTTTCTTCAAGTATGTGAAACTCACTGTATGCAAAAATTGGGTACATGGAGAAAAAGTGTTGTTAGTACCGTGTGTGTCTTGTTGTTTGTTTAGAAATTTGAAGGTAGCATTCTTGTAACATTTTCATATTTTACTGTCATTTTATGTTTTAGCCATAAATGGATTGATATTTCATTGTAAATCTAAATAAAATGTATACTGGCTTTTGTTAACTTGCGTAAGCCAAAATACTGCGTTGGTTGTTAATGACTATTTAGAAAGGCACTAATTTATTAATAACAATGTCTATGAAGCTTGCTTTATTTTATGTAGTTATAGTACTGTTATGCTTCTCCCCTTTTAAAAAAGACTGTACTGAGTAAAATAACTCTCCTGAATAACATATTAGTGCAAAAATAGGGTGCATGCAACTTTCTCATTCATGAGGAAGGTGCCAATCCTACAGGTGCAGAAAAAAAATGTGGGCGCTAGGACTTCAGGAAAAGAGTTAAGAAGTGCTGTGGTCAACACTAGAGTGAGGATCTCCATTCTGTACTTTGAGGAATGTGGCAGGAAAAGCCACTTTATTAAAAAAAACAAAAGCTATTACCTTTCTAGAATTAAGAATGGTATGTGTTAGTAGTGTGGTTTATATTTCTAAAAATCTAGCATCATGCTTATTGAAGGAGGCAAACAAAACCAGCCATAACTATGTCCAGTGGATATATTTTTCAGACAGTTTCAGCAACATAAAAGGTTTAGGTAAAAATGAATTACTTGTACTGACATCCTGTTCAAATAATGTAGATACTACATTAGTATGTAAGGTCTGACTGTCTCTGTATTCCTAATGACACTTGCCTTGGGCCAGAATAAGAACAGCACTGCTTGTTGTCTGCACATAGATCAGCCTATCCACAGTTCTTTGTATCATTTCAGATAGATTGATACGTTCTATGACAATGTGGTGAAGAAAAAAAATATATATATGTTTGGGATTTTTATTCCAGAAAGATACATATTTGGTTTCTTGTTGTTATGCTTTTCGTGATCATTAAATTCCATTTAGTTTTACAGAAAATGTGTTTCAAAATTAGCAATCTAAGATTGTGTGAGGCAATCCCATGAGTATCCATTAATTATTCAAATGCGCATCAGTTGCTTCATTTATTTTAATAGGACTTTGATAATAATCATAAGAAAAACTGATAGACAGTGGGGATGACGCCATCTTACAGTGAAGTTTAACTAACTAAACTGATAAGAATCCTTCAGATATTTCACACACCTCACTAAACCCGTCATTGCCTCCCATATCAACACTCGAGTACCTCTTTCTTCCACATTTCATGTAATTATGTAGCAAAGGATCTGTAGAATTTTCTGCTTATGCAGTATAGGCTAATATGCTGTTTTGTGGAAACCTGCAGGCAGTAGCCTTTGTGTATAGTCTATGCAGTTTATCATGAGGGGATACAGTGTAACATTAAAGGAAATGTTCACAACATAACATCAAAATCTAACTATTTCAGCTTAATGTGTTATCGATCAGTCATGCTAGAATTGCACTAGTACAATATTTAAAACTATTTATTTGCATTTGTTTACCGGGATGGTCCACTGGGCTGAAATGAGCCCATTTTCAGTGGAGTCCCAGGGAGAAAAGCTCCACAATAAATGAACAATAACATCAAATCAAATGCATAGATATACATGTGATTTCAAAACACTTATATATCACTGCAAATATTGATACCATAAATCATATAGAATCATATAAGAAAGGCAAAGTATTAGAGGACTTGGAGAGAGAGATTATACAGAGAAATATTTCATGAGATGTTAGGTATTGTCAAGTGCTGGGAAGTGTAGGTTTGGCACAAGTGCAGTGCCATAGAGAGAAGGATTGTTGTTTCAGGGGCTATTTAAAGAAGACTGGATTACTGGTAGTCCTGAGAGAGTGTGGGAGAGTATTCCATAGCTTGGAGATAGTGAAGGAGTAGAGCATCTAACCGCTGGAAAGACTGGACTTTTCAATGTTCAGGAGCATTTGACTTTCTGACCAAAGTGGTTGATTTGGATGGTATTGAGTAAGTAGGGAAGAAAGGGCAGGGCAGTTTGATGGTTTGAATATGAGTTTATGTGCAGTGGTTAGCTTTAGATATATAAGATAGTGTTGGAGCTCTAGCCAGTTTAGTAGGAGTAGTGAGGTACAAGGGTGCAATGAGTACTTTGCATTGGTCACACATTTTGCAATTTTATTATAGCATGAGTCAGGTTTTGATTTGACTACTGAGATTATAGACCATAGATTAAGATATGATGAGCTCATCCAACATGCAGTTGAAAAAAAAAAACTTACTGTAATCTGAGTTGTTTATAAACTGAAATGTTTCCTAACAAAATATGCTTATAAGAATATAGTTCAGAGCAGTCTACTCCCTAGTTTGCTATATGTCTCACTAGTTTTCATTAGTCTACAATCCTCTCAGCTAGCTAAACTGGGACAGTCTTATAGTAAACCTGCAAAGTTTGCAAGCAGCTGTATGAAAAATCATACCACTGTGTAGCATTTCACTCCCATAACTGGCTGGCACTATATAATCTACTAGCCTGTTTAGATGTATAGACTGCCTATACCATCTTCCGTAACCCAGATGCCTTGACATCTGGCAGTTAAACTGGCACATGTCCCCAGAGAACTCCACTCACTAAACCAACACCCAGTAATTACTTAAAATGCCAAAAATCAGTTGTGATTCTTTATACTCTGCATGCACTGCATATCTGTGAAACTATATCCCAGCAGATATCAGAAATATCTCAAATATTCTGCAGTTCATAATCTCTCTGAAATTTATCTCTCAAGAAAATAGCCCTTGACCATGAGCCCTTCTTATTCTAAATCATATTCTATAACTTGCAATTCAAGTGAAATCATACCTGTCAATGAAGCAGTCCTGTTCTTGTACTAGCTCAGTTACTATGTCCCCTTCTCATTCAGTCAAATTAACAAATATACAAAATTCTTACACGTTTACCATATTAATCTCATTAAAGGTATCAAGTGAGTTTAACTGTTTTGATAAATACTCATATGCCTTATTTGTTGTCTGTGAGCTAAAATCACAGTGGGATTATGTACGTACACTGTAAAATAATATTGAATGTTCTACTGATCTGTGAGTTGTACGTGCCGTATGTACTATGTTCAATAGATGTGTTTGAAAATGCCATAAATACTACACAGTGTAGGTAATGTGGAACTGATAAGTTATATCATAGTTTTTTGTACACTTGGTCAGAATTCATGAAGGCTGAATTTTGTTTAAGTATTATCTGAGCTGCCTATAGACATCAAGTGTGAAGAATATTTTCTACCTTGTTCTTGGGGTCAGGGAAAAAACATGTTTATAAACTGGCTGAAGGTAAAATCTGAGGCCATTATAGGCACAGAAGAAGGATTAGCTGTCAAAGAAACCCTAACTTTATGAAAAATAAGGTAGGGTCGATTCCCCATAAGTTCTTGTAACTTAGACACTCTCCTAACAGAAGTCAAAGCAATTAGTAAAACAGTTTTCCATGTTAAGAAGCTCAAATTCCACCTAACAAGCAGGTTCATGTGGAAAAAGAATAAGCTTTTCTAGCACAAAGTGTAGATCCCAAGGGGGGACCACCTGTTTTCTTGGTGGATGGATATGCAAAACCCCTTTCAAAAACTGTTTTAGATGAGAATAGGAAGAAAGGCAGATCCAAGGGCAGGCAAGCAAAATGGCCAACAAATGAATCTTGATCATGGAGTAAAAATGGTCAGAGGGCATTAATGATTGCAAATCAAGAACCAAAGGCAGCAAGGCCTGAAGGTCCATGCTCTTAAACTGCTACAACTAGAAAATCTTTTCTGGTTATACAAACATGATTTCCCAGTAGCGTATTTTGGCCTTTTTTAATAACTGTTGCACATCTTAGAAAAAAAATGTGCCTACAAGTTGCCAAAATGTTATCACTCAGGCAGTCTATTGTTGAGTTTTCAAATTGGGGTGTGTCAAAGCCCTATCTTGCGTGACTAAATCCAGTCTGTGAGGAAGCTTAAAAGACGTTTGGCTATTTAGAAAAGCAAGGAGAACCACTGGTTATCTGGGCCAAAGGGGAGTCACCACCACAGTCTTAGGGAGTCCTTCTGGATCTTTAGAAAACATTAGATAACAGTGGAAAAGCATATATTCATAGATTGTTAATAGGCTGATGACCTGGGGGTGTCTTTCTAAGCCTAGCCATGTGTTCCCCACAAGAAGAATGATGTCCTGTATACAAATAGGACATTGAGGAACATTCCTGCCCATGAGAACTGTTTGTCAGTGCAGATGTGATGGTAGGCATCTTTTAAATCTAACTTTACCATGAAGACTAGTAAAGGGACTAGAGGCAAAAGGGACTGAAGAAATAATACTTTAAACATTGGGACCATGGCAAAAAAATTAGAAGGGAGATGTATAGCACAGGCCTACACGATCCTTCTCTCTTTGGTACCAGAAAAAATCTTGAATAAAACCCTTTGCCCCCCTGGCAGGCAGGAAGTGATTTTATTCCTCCCTGTGAGAAAATTTGATGTAAAATTTTAGATTAAAACATAAATGGAAGGCTCAAGGGGAAACAAAATGCTGCAGGTAAAGTCCAGAAGAACTTTAATCTAAAAACTTTTTGAAATAAAAACTTGTTTAAAACTATGAGAGATAAGTGCTTTCATTCACCAAAATATATGAACTTCATCAGATAAACATTGCTGGAAGTACACACACAATTTGTAGATTTTATGTTCAATCAGATTCACTCTGTAATCTCAAAATACTGAATTTCAGTATTTCAAGACTATAAAGCCAAAAAAACAAAAAAAAAAAACGAAAACTAAAACCTCGAAACCTAAAAACGCGACTATTAAATTACACATAGAAACACAAGTACCCCTACCTCCGCACAACACACAAACACACACACCCTTACTTTAAGCAGGGGGGCAAGCCCCCCTGCACCCCCCCTATTTATATATACTAACTCTGAGGTTGCACTAAACACCAACACACACAAAGCCCACTAACATACATTCCACACCCCCCTCGCACAAACATCACATAGATAAAAACACCACCACTCTCAACACTAACACACTCACACTCTCACCTACGTACCCTAAACCACACCTAACACTCCCCGACTCACTCACAAACACACAAACCCTCCCCAAAACCCTTAAAAACACTACACTTACCTAACGCGCCATCAGTACCGTGGGTTCGACATTTCTGGTTTTGATATTCTGCAGTTTTGCCCATCTGCAGATTCGACGCTTTGATCTCGAGATACTGAAATTTGACATTTCAGTATTTCAAGATTCTAAAGTGTTTCCATTCAATCACATGACCACCCTGACTGGCATAGGTTGGAGTAGGCCAGATCCTCAACCCACTTATCAGCGGTAACTACCCATGCTTATTTGGCGATATTAGTCAACATGATCAAATCACCTAGAGCCAAATTTTACACTGTCAAGTGGCTAGTCCTGTCACAGCATGCAGCCTGTGATCCATGTTTTCCAGTCTTAAGGATACTACACACTACAGTAGATGCTCAAAGCAGTTGATCTGTACATCTCTTCCCCCTACAGGGCAATGCATAGAGTCAGTGCTGCTGTCCATAGCTCCATTCATTGGTGAGTTTGAGATGGAAACACTCAGCATGTTTCTCAGTGGTGGGAGGAACCTCACAGAGACACAGGGAGAACATGCAAACTCCAAATAGGCATTGGTTGGTGGTTACAATCGAACCATTTACCTTGTGCATGGGAGGCAATGACCTTAACCATTATTCCAACTACTCTTTCTTGAGATGTACCTGACTATATGATTGAGCTCTAAGAATATGTATCCCAAGCTGGTATGCCCCTAACCTTGAGCAGCATTCTATCCTCACCTATGATGATACCACAATATAAAGAAAAAAATGATTGACTTCAAAAATTGGCTTAGTTTCTGGTGTCATTCTAAGGGAATCCAGTTCCTGTCAGCCTGGGATGACATGGTTGATAGACCACACTGCTTTGCCAGAGATGTTCTTCACCTGTCACCTCTAGGCTTTCTGTTACTGGCTAAGGCACTTACCCCCCCATAGTGCCTTTTTTTAGGAAAGGTCTCAAGAACAAATTTTCCAACATGAAAATATCACTCAAAACTAAAAACTTATGCTGCTAAACATTAGGAGTTTAAATCAGAAACTGCACTCTCTGGAAGCACTCCTCTTCCTGAAGGATGTTGACATCTCTGCAGTCATAGAAACTTCATTGAGGGCCACAGAGAGTACCCCAGCCTTGCAAGGCTTCGATGCCTTCCACACTTTCAGACTGCAGAATGAACGTGAGAAAACCAAAGGAGGAGGAGTATCTGTCTTCATCAAAGATGAATACACCTCTTGACTGGTTAGACAGGAAAACACTATGGAGTTACTCCACGTTCAACTAACTGTGGGTAAGACCCCCTTCAAGTCCTCATTAGCTATAGCCCCCCCTTCAATGAACCAAGCTACCCACGCTGTTTATTTGGGCCTACTTGAGGCAATCAAATTACAACCAAACACTCTAGTCAGGGGTGATTTTAACTATCCCTCCATTGGCTGGAAAACTTATGCAAGTACCATCATGCTCACACAAAGGCTCCTGGACTTTAACACTAATACCCTGGAACAAATAATATGCATCCCCACAAGGGGCTCAAATATTCTCAACCTAGTCCTCAGCAACATGGCTGACCATTGCACCACCACAAGTATTGGACCCTCACTGGTTAAAAATTGTCACAAATAAGTCACATTTGAAGTAGCTATAATGCCTGAACACTGAAAAAATGTTGTAGAAACGTTCTAAGGATAAGACAAACACACTGAAAACCAGGCAATAATCAAATGAACTTCCAAAGAACAAATTCTCACTCTCCAATATGAATTTAAGCGCTTTCATTCACTTTTATTAACGTGAACTTCCTCAGAAACATTTTGTTGTAAAAAAATGCTGTTTAAATACTATTTCCACAGGAAATGATGTCATACCATTTGAAAACAAATTAATTAATTAATACATGAAATACTTTCATAATTCCTTGTAATATTTACCATTTACTCATGTTGATAATACACTAATAAATAAGCTTTAAAAAAGCTTTAAAAACTCATTCCCATTTTTTCAAATCTTTTGATTGTTTTTTACTTGTTTTTTAGTTATTTTTTAGTTAAAATAACTAATTATTTTTCTTGCTATCTATAAATTAAAAAACATTTCAAGTTTATTACTTCATTTAGCCCTGGTGTTTGATCTGCCCCAAAGACTAACTGCCACAGGGACTCCTTACATTCCAAAATATTGTTCAAGTCTCCTGAGAATAGTCCTTTTTTAACTCTATCCAAAATAAAGAATTCAAATTTCTTGAAATCTTTACATGTATCTGCATGCCTGGCTAATGCATTATTTTTATCTTTCTTTTTTGTGGCCAGAACATGCTCATACACTCTTCTCTTAAAAACTCTCTTTGTTTTGCCAATGTAGTAATTTCTCCATGACACACACGTTGCCAAGTACACTACTAATTCACTATTACAGTTGTAATATTCCTTGGCTCAGAAGGTGTAATTCAAATGTTCTACTGTTGTAAACGAGGTGTTACTCATATATCTACATTGTTTACAATTGGTACAACTGTATGTTCCTTTCTTATTTGTACAGGTCCTTTCCATATTTTTTCCTTCATTCTTGCCTGATTCTAACAACTGTTTCAAGTGTATGGTTTTTTTGTAAGTGAATTTTGGTTTGTTTCCTATGGCTGAAACTAACTCCCTATTACCCATTATTACTTTCCAGTTGTTTTCTATCACTGATCTGATGTCGCCCATTTCACTAACTATGGGTAATGGAAATGCTATAGAGAAATCATTGACTTCTTTATCTGTGATATTGTTCTTTTTACAAATCACTGATGCTTCTACTAATGTTTCCTCTGAATACAAGATGGGTTTTGCTACTCCTTTTCTCAAAGGTGTAACCTCTCTTTCTATTTTCTCTAAAAAATTCTTTTCGTACCCTCTTCTTATAAATAAGTTTCTCAAAAGGGCCAATTCTTTCACAAAAATGTCTTCTTCAGATGTTAACCTACTTAATCTAATTATTTGCCCTTTTATTACTCCCTTTTTCATATGCATCGGGTGTAAACTGTCTTTATGTAAGTAACTATTTGCAAAATATGGTTTCCTATATATCTTACTACTGAAAGTGTTTGTATTTGTATTTGTGTCATTTTGTATACTAAGTGTCAGATCTAAAAAGCTGATGCTTTTACCATAGTCACTTATTTTAAAGGACAAAAAATTAGTTGTCTGGTTTAAATCTTTTACTAATTCCATAAATTCATGTTTTTCTCCTTTCCATAGAAATATTAAATCATCAATGTATCTCCGATACATAGCCACTTTGTTAAACAATGTGTGAGTTTTCAAAAATCTTGTCTCCCAACTTGCCATTACAATATTAGCAAAAGAAGGGGCTACCCTAGACCCCATGGCTACTCCACATTCTTGTTGATAAATGTTGTTGTTAAATTTGAAGAAATTATTCTCCAAAACTAGCTCCATTAGGGTACAAAGCGAATTTACTTTTGTCCCTGTGAAATCTGTGTGTGTGTTCAAGTATTCTCTCATAAATTCAATGCCTGTCTCTTGATCTATACTTGTGTAAAGATTTTTTACGTCTAAGCTCCCAAAATGTAAGTCCTCATTTCCTACTTTGACTCCTCTTATTAGTTCAAGAAGGTTCCATGAATCTTTAATGAAAAATTCTGACCTCTGAACTATAGGATTAAGTATATTATCCAGCCAAATGGAAATATTTTCTGTTTTAGATTGTTTGGCGGAAATAATAGGTCTAAATGGTGGCTTTTTTTCGTTGTTTTGTATTTTGGGAATCCCAAAAAATACTCCCAACTTGGGATGTTCTTTGTGTAAAAATTCATAATCTAATCCATTCAATTCACCTTGACAATACATATCAAACAAAATAGTGTCTATAATCCTAAATTTTTTAGTCACTAAATCATAGTTTACTTTACTGTACGTTTTTTTGTCTTGTAAAAGATCCTCTATGTATGTTGTATAATCCTTGTTGTTCATAATCACTATTTTTCCCCCTTTATCTGCCTTCATTATTCTGATGTTGTTTTTAATCAGTGTATTTAAGGCTAATAGTTCTTCTTCAGTTAAGTTGTTCTTGTCATACCTAGTATTGATATTTCTAAAATCCTGTTCACATACCTTTTGAAATACCAATAAACTGTTTATTAACGGAGGATTGTAGGTACTAGGGTTAGTAATAACATTACTTCTGTCTTGTTGCTTTTGAATATTGAGGTCTTCCATGATATATTTTAGATTTAACTTTCTCAGAAAGAGTCTGAAGTCTATTAGTAATTTCCCTAAATTCATGTTGTTTGTTGGAATAAAGTTAAATCCCTTCTTCAAAACCCTTTCTGCTGCCGGACTAATGGTTAAATCGGACAAATTAGTTATTACTACTTCATATGAGTCACTGTCAGTTTTACTATTAATTTCAGATGTGGCGTTCACCATCTCCTTCTGTTTCTTCCTCTGCCCCTCCCTCGAAATTGGGTGGTGTTGTGCCATCTCGTAGTCTTTTTGTTGTACTCCTGAACTTTCTGAAAAGGAATATTATTTTCAGAAAGACTGACCACCTTATCTGCATAACTGCTGTTGTTGGTGTTATTAGTGTTCTCATTTTCCACTGTTCTGCCATTAGTGGGCAAAGCCGGAAAATCTTCGTTTGATTTTCCACTTGTAATAAACCCATCATTGGACCCCACTCTGCCTTTATTTCCGTTTCCATTTGTTGGCCTTTCTTCTGTTTCTCCACCATTTCCGACACTGGCTCCCTGTACCGCTGCTGAAAAGTCTGTTTGAATTATGTAAGCTTCATTGTTTTTATAGGAAATCACATCTCTTCTTAATTTAGATTGCTTTCTAGTGATTATGGTGGCCCTGTGTCTTTCCGCTTTTTTCTCAATAGCGTTGTACAAGTCTAGAAAACTCCCAAAACTATTATATTGATGTAACCTCTCATCCAGACTTTTTATAGTGTCATTTAAAACAGTTAATTCACTGCCATAATGTTCTATGAGTAAATTCATCATCCTAATGCCTGTGTCGTTATATAGTTGAATCAGTTCCGATGTTAGCGTGTCCCCAGGTGACACGCAATTTGGAAACTTTGCCGTTCTTAAACCTTTTGGCACTATCTTTCTATTTACACACTCTTTTAAATATTGTACTTCTAAAGTAAGTGTAACGTGTTTGTAAATGCTTTTTTCTAGTTCAAAAATGCCTTTTTTTCAAATTACAGTATCGTCATTGTTTGGACTTACTGTTGCTTCTGCAATCACTTCCCCGATGTCCGCGAATGGATTGCCGTTGTTCTTGTTCACATACATCCAAATGTTACCCTCGGAAGGTAACTGCTCTTGTACTTGTCCACCATTACGGTTCTGACTTTCCACACTGGATCCTGAAGGTATAGACTCGACATCTACAGAGTCTCAAAATCTAATAATCGAGACTGTGACCAGAATAGTAAGAGAACTATTTCAGAGTCATATAACATCACATCAGAAAGGAAATGTGAAGGTTCCTTTAAATCTGAGAGAGGAAGTGGCCTCGCGTCAAAGAAAAGACGTAAACACCAGTGTGGAAAGTCAGAACCGTAATGGTGGACAAGTACAAGAGCAGTTACCTTCCGAGGGTAACATTTGGATGTATGTGAACAAGAACAACGGCAATCCATTCGCGGACATCGGGGAAGTGATTGCAGAAGCAACAGTAAGTCCAAACAATGACGATACTGTAATTTGTAAAAAAGGCATTTTTGAACTAGAAAAAAACATTTACAAACACGTTACACTTACTTTAGAAGTACAATATTTAAAAGAGTGTGTAAATAGAAAGATAGTGCCAAAAGGTTTAAGAACGGCAAAGTTTCCAAATTGCGTGTCACCTGGGGACACGCTAACATCGGAACTGATTCAACTATATAACGACACAGGCATTAGGATGATGAATTTACTCATAGAACATTATGGCAGTGAATTAACTGTTTTAAATGACACTATAAAAAGTCTGGATGAGAGGTTACATCAATATAATAGTTTTGGGAGTTTTCTAGACTTGTACAACGCTATTGAGAAAAAAGCGGAAAGACACAGGGCCACCATAATCACTAGAAAGCAATCTAAATTAAGAAGAGATGTGATTTCCTATAAAAACAATGAAGCTTACATAATTCAAACAGACTTTTCAGCAGCGGTACAGGGAGCCAGTGTCGGAAATGGTGGAGAAACAGAAGAAAGGCCAACAAATGGAAACGGAAATAAAGGCAGAGTGGGGTCCAATGATGGGTTTATTACAAGTGGAAAATCAAACGAAGATTTTCCGGCTTTGCCCACTAATGGCAGAACAGTGGAAAATGAGAACACTAATAACACCAACAACAGCAGTTATGCAGATAAGGTGGTCAGTCTTTCTGAAAATAATACTCCTTTTCAGAAAGTTCAGGAGTACAACAAAAAGACTACGAGATGGCACAACACCACCCAATTTCGAGGGAGGGGCAGAGGAAGAAACAGAAGGAGATGGTGAACGCCACATCTGAAATTAATAGTAAAACTGACAGTGACTCATATGAAGTAGTAATAACTAATTTGTCCGATTTAACCATTAGTCCGGCAGCAGAAAGGGTTTTGAAGAAGGGATTTAACTTTATTCCAACAAACAACATGAATTTAGGGAAATTGCTAATAGACTTCAGACTCTTTCTGAGAAAGTTAAATCTAAAATATATCATGGAAGACCTCAATATTCAAAAGCAACAAGACAGAAGTAATGTTATTACTAACCCTAGTACCTACAATCCTCCGTTAATAAACAGTTTATTGGTATTTCAAAAGGTATGTGAACAGGATTTTAGAAATATCAATACTAGGTATGACAAGAACAACTTAACTGAAGAAGAACTATTAGCCTTAAATACACTGATTAAAAACAACAATATCAGAATAATGAAGGCAGATAAAGGGGGGAAAATAGTGATTATGAACAACAAGGATTATACAACATACATAGAGGATCTTTTACAAGACAAAAAAACGTACAGTAAAGTAAACTATGATTTAGTGACTAAAAAATTTAGGATTATAGACACTATTTTGTTTGATATGTATTGTCAAGGTGAATTGAATGGATTAGATTATGAATTTTTACACAAAGAACATCCCAAGTTGGGAGTATTTTTTGGGATTCCCAAAATACAAAACAAAAAAAGCCACCATTTAGACCTATTATTTCCCAAACAATCTAAAACAGAAAATATTTCCATTTGGCTGATAATATACTTAATCCTATAGTTCAGAGGTCAGAATTTTCATTAAAGATTCATGGAACCTTCTTGAACTAATAAGAGGAGTCAAAGTAGGAAATGAGGACTTACATTTTGGGAGCTTAGACGTAAAAAATCTTTACACAAGTATAGATCAAGAGACAGGCATTGAATTTATGAGAGAATACTTGAACACACACACAGATTTCACAGGGACAAAAGTAAATTCGCTTTGTACCCTAATGGAGCTAGTTTTGGAGAATAATTTCTTCAAATTTAACAACAACATTTATCAACAAGAATGTGGAGTAGCCATGGGGTCTAGGGTAGCCCCTTCTTTTGCTAATATTGTAATGGCAAGCTGGGAGACAAGATTTTTGAAAACTCACACATTGTTTAACAAAGTGGCTATGTATCGGAGATACATTGATGATTTAATATTTCTATGGAAAGGAGAAAAACATGAATTTATGGAATTAGTAAAAGATTTAAACCAGACAACTAATTTTTTGTCCTTTAAAATAAGTGACTATGGTAAAAGCATCAGCTTTTTAGATCTGACACTTAGTATACAAAATGACACAAATACAAATACAAACACTTTCAGTAGTAAGATATATAGGAAACCATATTTTGCAAATAGTTACTTACATAAAGACAGTTTACACCCAATGCATATGAAAAAGGGAGTAACAAAAGGGCAAATAATTAGATTAAGTAGGTTAACATCTGAAGAAGACATTTTTGTGAAAGAATTGGCCCTTTTGAGAAACTTATTTATAAGAAGAGGGTACGAAAAAAATTTTTTAGAGAAAATAGAAAGAGAGGTTACACCTTTGAGAAAAGGAGTAGCAAAACCCATCTTGTATTCAGAGGAAACATTAGTAGAAGCATCAGTGATTTGTAAAAAGAACAATATCACAGATAAAGAAGTCAATGATTTCTCTATAGCATTTCCATTACCCATAGTTAGTGAAATGGGCGACATCAGATCAGTGATAGAAAACAACTGGAAAGTAATAATGGGTAATAGGGAGTTAGTTTCAGCCATAGGAAACAAACCAAAATTCACTTACAAAAAAACCATACACTTGAAACAGTTGTTAGAATCAGGCAAGAATGAAGGAAAAAATATGGAAAGGACCTGTACAAATAAGAAAGGAACATACAGTTGTACCAATTGTAAACAATGTAGATATATGAGTAACACCTCGTTTACAACAGTAGAACATTTGAATTACACCTTCTGGGCCAAGGAATATTACAACTGTAATAGTGAATTAGTAGTGTACTTGGCAACGTGTGTGTCATGTAGAAATTACTACATTGGCAAAACAAAGAGAGTTTTTAAGAGAAGAGTGTATGAGCATGTTCTGGCCACAAAAAGAAAGATAAAAATAATGCATTAGCCAGGCATGCAGATACATGTAAAGATTTCAAGAAATTTGAATTCTTTATTTTGGATAGAGTTAAAAAAGGACTAGTCTCAGGAGACTTGAACAATATTTTGGAATGTAAGGAGTCCCTGTGGCAGTTAGTCTTTGGGGCAGATCAAACACCAGGGCTAAATGAAGTAATAAACTTGAAATGTTTTTTAATTTATAGATAGCAAGAAAAATAATTAGTTATTTTAACTAAAAAATAACTTAAAAACAAGTAAATAACAATCAAAAGATTTGAAAAAATGGGAATGAGTTTTTAAAGCTTTTTTAAAGCTTATTTATTAGTGTATTATCAACATGAGTAAATGGTAAATATTACAAGGAATTATGAAAGTATTTCATGTATTAATTAATTAATTTGTTTTCAAATGGTATGACATCATTTCCTGTGGAAATAGTATTTAAACAGCATTTTTTTACAACAAAATGTTTCTGAGGAAGTTCACGTTAATAAAAGTGAATGAAAGCGCTTAAATTCATATTGGAGAGTGAGAATTTGTTCTTTGGAAGTTCATTTGATTATTGCCTGGTTTTCAGTGTGTTTATAATGCCTGAACACTTCTTAGGTGAAACCAGGTTACAAATTTTCACCAAAGCTAATTATACACTCCTAAACAATGGCATAAATAATTTCCAAGCTCCTGTTCCCACAGATGGCATTGCCAGCTATACACAAATGCCCTTTACAAACACTTATACAAATGTATTGACACAGCTGTACCTAATAGGATCAAAACAAGATCCTCAAGAAAAAACAAGCCTCCCTGGTCGACATCTAGCATTAATACGTTATACAACAAGAGGAAGACGTTGCTGTCTAAGAATAAAAAAAAGAGGTCCCAGCACCGGAAAAACACCCTCCTCTGCTTGAACAAACAAGACAACTTGTAAAATTCCCTAAGGGCAACTTAAAAAAAAATTCAGCAACTCTAGCTAAGGATAACCTTAAGGCTTTCTTCAGCTATATTCGTAACCTAAAAGGAAGGACCCAGACTTGTGCTGAACTAGCTGTGGATGGCATCACACACACTGATCCTGTGAAAATAGATAACCTATTAGCTGACAGGTTTGGTGAACATTTCACACCCCTTTCCCCTCCAAACATACCACAAAACATTCCCTCTACATCTCCCCCACCATGCATCTCCAAAGATCAAATCATTAATGCTCTCTCTAAGGCCAAAAACACAGCCTCTATGGGACAGGAAGGCATCCCAGGTTGCATTTTAAATGGTCTAAGACACGTGTTAGCAACTCCATTAGGTACTCTGTTCAACCACAACCTGAGTACTGGTTTTGTCCCTGCTGAAAGAAAAACAGAAATGTCACCCTCCTTCCTAAAGGGGGTACAGCAACAGACCCTGGGAACTACAGGCCCATATGCTTAACCAACCTTATCTGTAAGGGCATGGAATGAATCATCATAGGCCTATAAGGATATAAGTGATCTCCAAACCCTTGATCCGACACAGTTTGGTTTTGATAAAGGCAGGTTATGCCAGTTAAACCTGGTGGACTTCTTTGAAAATGTCACCAGAGCCATAGACAAAGGCAGATCTGTGCATACAGCCTAACATAACTTAGCCAAGGCTTTCTACACTATCCCAAATTCAGGCATTATCAATAAACTCTCCCAGTTGAATACTTACCCTTATGTTGTCAAATGGATTGCTAACAGGGTCACTGACAGATCACACTCAGTCAGAGTTGGGGACATTACCTCAACTGGCAGACCTGTCACTAGTGGGGTTCCACAGGGGTCAGTGCTGGTCCCCTATTGTTTGGAATATACTTCTCAGAAGCTGAGGCCAAAATAGAGGGGCTGTGGCTTACTAAGTTTGCTGACGACTGCAAATTAGGTGCAGTCACTGAATTTCCCAAATTATATCAGTAAACTTCAGGAGGGACTTGCACAAACCAATGATTGATGCCAAAGCCATGGACTCAAACTCAATGCAAAAAAAATCATTATCATCCCCTTCAGTAAAAACGGTATCTCTGCAGACTATCATATAAATAATAATACTCTAAGTAGCAAGTTAGTAGTGAGAGACTTGGAAATGCAAGTTGACTGTAACCTAAACTTTGACCACCATGTATCTACTGTGTTAAGGAAGGCATTCTACATCACACACCTCACTAGCAAAGGTATTGCCTCAAGAGTGAAGGAGGTCATAACACCCCTGTACTCGACTGTCATTAGGCCAATAATTGAGTACAGTGCTCCCTTTGGTATGTACCTTACCAGGCACCTGCAGCAACTTGAGAAACTCAGATATTTTTAACCAAGTAAATTCAGGTTCTCCAGCACATGTTATACATTGACAGACTGAGGTCATTGTCACTGTGCTTGGTAGTATATAGACTACTTATGCCTGGCCTACAGAGCAATCTCAGATCGAAACCTAATGGAAATGCTGCACATCTGGAAGTCAAATTAGATAAGGGTCACTTGCTCCAGGGAATGTAACCTGGTCTGTGATATAAACAGGACCTGCTAGAGAGACAGATAAGTCTCTCAGAGGTTGCCATTCCTCTGGAACAGGTTATCAATTCACATCAAACAAAGCCCCCCTATGACCCTTTTTGAGCGTAGCCTGGATGACTGGATGGGAAACAGTAAATTTCTGTTGGAGATTTCACCTATGACCCTTCTAGATATGGGCAGTCATTGCTAACTAAGATTTTGGGTTTATACAAGATCCTTTATATTGGGTTTCTCTAGCATTATATTGGGCACACATGGATAGGCTTATGAAGACCTTCGGGTCAATAGCCCACTAACCACCTATAAACCAATGAACAATATGTCCTACATGGACTGACTCAAAGCTCTATCACTATATTTTGTATTCTACAGACTGCTAAGAGGTGATCTGTGTCTAGCACACAAGGCATCCTCCAACACAGTATTGATGGATTTACTGCACACCAGTAAGTCAGTTGGCATTATAGATACTCTGTCTAGGGATTTAAATTTATTTTGCAACATCAACAGAACAATTTGGAGGGTCAGGTATATCTCTCAGATGATGATACCACTGGTCTGGAACAGACTCCCCATCACCAGCAAAACTTCTCTCTGTCTATATTCAAACACAGCTTAACTCTATGGACAGGAAACGGAGAATTTATCCCAGTGCTGCCCCCTCCTGTACTACTTACTAATGTACAGAGGTAGCTCCTAAATGCTTTATTCCATTCATGGATTTCCTCAAATTATCCATGATATGATCACAGTTATTCTCCTGAGGGGTAAAATATAATTATCGACCATGGGATGTGTAAGACCAATCTAAAATCAAATGGGAAATGGTAATTTGAGCACCAAAAGAGATACTGGCTATGCTTGAAATGGCCCACAAGGGCAGCTGGCCTAGTACTTAACTATGAATAGTGCCCTGCTTGCAGTCATCCATAGACCTGGTCAGCCACACTTGTGGAATATTGTCTTGGATGTCTGCAAAATAAATACCAAACAGGAGAGGACCCAGCACTGATCCCTATAGTACCCAGAGTGGTTACAATTTTACATTCAGAAAGTACCAGCAACTTTCTCAATTTTTGTTGGATAGCCAATTTCTGCAGTCCAACAGACAGTGTAGGAGTTTGTATCAGTTTTGTTTATTATTTTTTTTTTTTATATAATACCTGCATAGAAGATGGTGTCAGAAGCCTTGGTCAGATCAAGATAAGTGGCACACATGGGCTGACCACTATCCACATCTTCTGTAACCTTTTTAAAGACAATTATTAGGTTCAGGAAACAGGACTTGACCTTGACAAAAAAAAAAAAAATTAATTGATTGAGGGTCTAGATCAGTTAAGATGCCATTCTGCAGAAATAAATTGTACTATATAAACTACTTTGGTTCCATCCTACACTTACATTCAGTGTAAGCAGCTTACTGCAGTGTAGGACTTATCTGTAAAGCAAACTTACACAGGCATGAGTTATTTACACTGAGAACCTATTGTGATTCCTTTTATGAAGAGAAAAAAAATGATACAGCATATATCCACATTTTGAATGAAAGGAAATCGCAGCATTTCATGTACTAACCTGCAGTTAGCATCAGAATCAATTATTGACGTGCACTGACTGGCTATCAGTGTGCATTGTGAAATATTAAAATGGTATTTCACAATGCTTCAGAATGGACACTGCTTAAGATATTTCATCTAATTTCTGGTAATTATACACTTTTGCATGTTTTACAACCCACTGTAAAACAAAAGTGACTTCTATGAAGAAACTGTTTTTGTTAGTAACGCACATGATTACATTTCAAAATATCATCACCATTTCTACATCCGCCAGTAAATAAAACCATACTGATAATAGAAATTTGGTCATTGTACAGTGGCAGCAGTCTTTTCTTAGGATGTACACTCTTGTTTAATATCATGCCCCTAAGCTGTAGAAGCACTTAGCATGATTTCATGCTTAGCCCCAGCTAAAGGGTAATATACCATGTCATGACTCACTCAGTTAACCCACGATGACTAAATATTCATTCATATGATCTCAGGTCATTGCACACATCTCAGGCAATATAGTATGGAGTAGGAGGATTCAGAAAATGTGCCAGAAATCATGGTTACTTTCACTAATGAATGCTTTACTCATTTGCAGTGCTATCGCATGCGTTACCCTCATCAAGGAACCACTGTCCTCTGCAGTGATTCGCTTCTGGTCTGGATAAAAGCTCAAGGGTAAAGTTTGCAAGTCAGTGCCTTAATACTCCCATTCATTATTAGGTACAGGATTTGAGCAATGTACTGCAGGTTTGGTTTTCATAGATGTGCCCTGTGCTAAGTTCATATATTCCCTGAGATCCCTTTTCTATTCCCTTCCATTTTTATTTTTTCTCCACAGGCCACAGCAATATTATTGCAACACTAAACATAGTTTCAGTATATTAGCAGACATCAGCTCTCCCCTATTTGCATATATTGTCTCTTCAGTATGACATGTATGTGCATTCTGGTATCATGAGAAGGGCTTTCCTTCGAATATTCATTCTTTCCAATCAAAGTCAGTGAAATAGATAGCTGCCCTTCCTTCTAGAGTACTGAACCACAAACTCAGAAAATGCATATTGTTTAAATACTCAATAAAGAATTAACCTCATACTGTTAAATCATGATGATATCTCCTTTGGTTGAGTAGATTTACCAAACAAAAATTTGAGAAGTACCTTGTATTGGCTAAATAGGAGTCTGACATGTTCTTTAATAGGAATCCATCACTTTTGTGGTATAGACATTTTGTTGATGATGTTTTTTTGTTGTGGCAAGGCAGTACACAGAGCATTCTAGCTTTTGTAGTCTATCTACATACCACCATTAATTTTTTGAAATTTTCAGCAGCATATTCACATTCTAGTATTTCATTTTTAGACGTGACTGTTAATAAGAGTGAATTGGGCAGTTTCCGTACAGGTATGTTTAGGAAGGATGTGAGGAAGAATGCCTTGCTACATAGACAGAGCATGCATCCTAGACATATTCCACAAAATGTCCTAAAGGGGCAATTTTTGAGGTTGATGAGGTTGCACAATGATGATGCTGAGTTAAATGTAGCATTTGCTAAACTGAAGCAAGACTTTTTAGAGAGAGGGTACAGCGAGAGAGAGGTAGATGAGTGTATTAGGCTGGTATCTCTTGACAGAGGCACTAGAGGCCAACCTTTTTTTCTCTGAAACATCTATACTGTCCATGTCACAGGGAGAAATCAAGTGTAGGAAGGTTAGGTTCCCATTAACTTTCTCTGGTGATGTTAATACATGCTGCAACATCATAAAGAGGAATTGGAACATTTTAGATTACAATCATGAACTGAGAGATTTCGTTGGGAATAAACCTAATTTTTCATTTACGAATAGCAGAGCAGTCAAACAGTACTGCGGTGGTGGTGCTGCTGTAGCGTTGTTGCCTCACAGTAAGACGTTGTCCTGTTTGATTCTCAGCTACAGCATCTTCTGTGTGGAGACATGCGTGAATGGGCGTACCTTCGTTGAAGGTTGTGTGTCAGGGCCGGCAACTCGGCACGTAAAAATCTACTGCCAATCATTAGCGGACCGGAGTTCCGCTGTGGCGACCCCTAACTGGGAAAAGCCGAAAGACACAACAACAACAACAAGAACAGTCAAACAGCAACTCTGTTACAGGAAGGATAGCAGACTGTCACTAGAGTCACAGAGGTATGGCAGTTTTCCATGTAGACATTGTGAGGCATGCAAACACATATACAGTGCATCTAGTTATCTACATCCCACAATTCAATGTTCTGTTGAGTTTCCTTTTTATCCAGATTGTAGTACTAGTAATGTGGTTTATTATTCCAAGTGTGTTGCATGTAATGTCTACTATGTTGGTAAGACAAATCGCCCTTTTAGGGATAGGATTTTAGAACATATACGTGATATTAGGAATTCCAAGTGTACTCGTGCTTTGGCTAAACATGTCGTTGAAGCAGGTGCATCTCACTATTTTAATTTTTTTTTGTTTTGGAAATAGTATTGGAAGGGGGTAGAGGTGGTGATTTGAAATGTAAAACGGAAGCCTGTGAACAGAAGTGGATTTTGTTCTTTAAGGCAGATACCTACCTGGGTATTAATGACATGGTTTCATGGAAACCTTTTTTAAAACAGAGACTTTTAAAACACTAATTGCATATTAGCATTTTAAATGTTATAGTTGTTTTTATTAATTTAGTGGCTTTTTTCATTGGTTAATACTATTTTTAAACACTACTGTGGCATTATGGTGTTGTCCGATGAAGCGGTTATCAACCGTGAAAGCGCTTACTTTTTGTTATTAAATCCTATTATTTTACTATATTTTTTTGATTGAGATTTGTGCCTTTATTATCTGCCTTGTTGGGACTGAACTTATATTTTATCAATAGGACTTGCTGGTGGGACTGATTTGTGTCCCAGAGACTCCCCCATCTGTGGAATAGACTCACTCTTCACATCAAGCAGAGTACCTCAATATCCCTTTTTAAGCACAACCTGGATAACTGGAAGGGAAACAGAAAATATATCCCTGGGATTCCACCTCTGTTCCTGTTGGACAGAGGCATCGGATGCTGACTTGTCTAAACATGGGCTAAGCTCTTGGCTAGGCTTATAATGGCCTCAGGGCCAATAGCCTAGTAACTTCCTATGATCCTATGGAATGGGTAAGGCCAATGTATAGCCAAATGAGATAGGTTATTTTGAGCACAAAAAGAGAAACTGGCTAGACTTAAAATGGTCCGCAAAGGCAGCTAGTCTAGTAGTTGACTATGAACCTATGAACATTCTGTATTCCTTAATCTGAGATGATACCATCCAGTGTTCTGGGAAACAGGTGTCTAACCTACCTGGCAAGGAGTCACACATCAATTTTGGCAGGGGTCAGGCATGCATTAGTATTCTCCACAGTTTATCTACTTTTTTTTGCCTACTTCAAAGTCACACGATTGTAATACCTCATAGCCAGTAAGCAAGGAAAAGCAGTGATTTGAATCAATTCTATGAGCTTGTGCAAGAATCCACATTAACTATTGTCACACACACTTGGTTATAGTACTCCTGTCATAAGTGTGCAAATCCAGTGAAAAATATTTTGGATCTCACACAAAACAATTTCAAACCTAATTAAAATCCATGTAAAGGAGATTCTCATTTTTTCCCACATTTCTTTTCCCAGTCAGCTCATACCATTTCCTCCATGGATCCAGCAAACTATTGTTCTTGCCTGAACATAAACTCCAGCTTTCTTCCTTAAATTAATGTTCCACTTCCAGCTTTACTCTACTGTTTTTACTTCTGATGCTGTCCTTAAATTTCCTTGACATTTCCTGTTTCACCCATCTAGCCACCTGTCTACGTCTCTCAGCAGCCCTTCCTAGGTGTTATCCATCCCAGAAAAGTATAACTCCAGAGTCTTGCTTACTGTTCTCTAGTAGAGATTGTACCACTCTGTGTATCCACTTTATTTCATAGTCCTCATCTCTCTACAGTTCTTCTGTATGCAATTCATCTATCTCTTTCCCTTCACCCATCCAGCACTTTCTTCTTTATTTTGCTTTTAAGATTTATTGGAGCAGCATACCATGTACGAAGTAGCTGCACTCTTCCTCTTGCTTCTTTTCGTTAATATGTTGTTCAGACACTTGCCCTTCAGCCTTTGGTCATCTACAAATCACAGAAGTGCGTTCCACATCATACTCACTTCCATACTTAGCTGTCTCTAATACATCTATTTTGCACACTTTCATAATCTCTGCTGTGTCTCCATTATGCAGTGTACCTGTATGCCACCCATACCTTCCTTTTCCTTTCCCATAAAAGTGCAGCAAACATTGTATTTTCATCAGATTATGTACATCTGTGCAGACATATCACTCCAACAATTCAGAAGATCATGCTGTGTGAATACTGTAATTTTGAATCTTGATGAACTCTAACTGCATACGATCAGAGACACTACAAGGATCTTTTCTACATGGTTATTTGAAGGCCTTCAGTTGATTATGGCATTTTCAAAGTATATTTAGTTCACTATGCCAGTGGAATTCATGCATAGGGTTGAGGAATTGATCTTTCTTTGTAACCAAGTGCTTCTGCAGCATTTCCATTTTTTTGACTAATGGAGGCATGTTCACACAGCATTCAAATATTTGTTTCATTCCCTGCAGCTTTATGTTTAGATCTGATAACAGGTCATTGATGTGAATAAGAAACACCAGATCATGTAGCTAAATGTCATCATCCAAGAAGGTAGCTTTTTTGCCCTGTTTGCTCATGAAGTACTTAATGTTTAATTTCCTCATGTCATTCCATAACCCGGTCCTGGTTTTCCTGACTGCTCTGCTCAAGGCACAAATCTTGGCTGAAATGAATTGCACCATCATGCTCCACTCCTGCTTTCTCTAGAAAGGTTTAGAAATGTTTGTGATTCAGACTACTCATTCTTATGAAGCTGTCATTTTTAGTGACAGTTTCCATTACCTCTTTCATTTCAGTGATTCTGGCACATAGATTTATTTAATGAATTCTTGAGACACTGAGAGGTTCATAGGTAGGTTTTTGGCTAGCTGTCCTTGTTGGGCTATTTTGAGTCTAGTTAATTTCTCTTTCAAATATAAGAATCAAAGCCTGTACTTTGTAACTGTAAGGTAAACACCTTAACCATTATACCCACCCCCACCTTAATGAAGCAGATAGGAAAAAACGATCTGTTCATTAAACACACAAATGCATTTTTATCAGTTATGAAGTTAGCACCATTAACTATGACACCACAATGTCAACATTCATGTTTGTCTCTCAGAGCTCAGAAGTGTCCTGTCTAGTTGTACTCTCCTTCACTTTGTAAACACCCAGAAGCTGTTCTACAGCAGACCAAGATTTGATAAGTCTATTTATTTATTTATTTATTTTGCTTTGTTTGTTAACCAAGTAGATCACTGATCCAAGTGGATCATTTTCAGGTTTAGCCTGGGAATTACAAATTTAAAACAAAATTTGAAGATAGAGTATTAAGGTACAAAAACAAAAACATCAAAAGCAATAAATAAACAATGCACTAGTGTTATATTTCAGTATATACAGTATTAGGGTACAGGCATAACTCTTAACTATACAGATTTTCACAGAATGTCCAGATTGTTTGCTCCTCATAAAATTTCTGGTTTTCTAGCAAATCATTAAAGATTGAAGTCACTAAATATCACTAAATAATGACAGACATTGGAGTCTCAAAGCTTCATATCTTTCAGAAAATACATACCACACAAAACCAGCTATTCTAGCAACTTTCTAAGTTTATAGGAGCAATATTTAAAAGCTGTCCCTATTTTTGGGTTTTTGTCCGCCCATTATTTTTGGCTTTGTCCACATTTCTCGCACTGAGAGGTTGAGAGGTATGGGTACAGGGAGGGGAACATCAGTAACAACAAAAAAGTTACAATAATGTCATTATACAACGTGCAACACTTGAGGATGCAGGTTAAATATGGTCACATGGGCAGTGCCAGTAACATCAGTGCCTTCATGTGTGCTTAGCTGAAAAAATCAAGCTTAAGGACTTTCAGAGATTATCTTTACTTGATAACACATCCTCCATTTGTTTTGTTACTGCTCTGATGAGAGAGGCTTAGTTTCCAGAAACTTCTTTTCTCTCCTTAGGGGATCACATCTGTGAGATGAACAGTTTTCATACACCTGCTTTTTTCTCTTGGCAGATCTCATCTACACATCCATAAATATTTCTAAAATAACTTCCTTCTCTTAGGTACAACTTCTGTTATCAAATAGTTGAGTCTGATTGCTAACTCGGACTTACTAATTGTTTAAAAAGACTGCTTGTTTCTGGGCTTGCATTCTTTCAGTTCACAGCTATTTATAAGACTACTATTTAACTGTGCTGTGATGCTTTGGTACTTTGTTATTCTTTTATGGTTGACTACAGTTTTCTTGACATAGTAAACAGAAGTTGGTACCCTCATTCGCTGGTGAAATATTACAATAGTTTTCCAACCTTAGGGGGATAAGATGTCTGCCTCCCATAAGGAAAAACAATAGACCACAAGGAAAATTGTCACTTATGAGCAATATAGCTGCTTGCTGAAAATCCTAAAAAAATCAGGGAAAAAGAACTATACATTGTAGACAAGCTCATCTGAGACTTCAGAGTAGTCAAGCAATTATAGCTTATTTACAAATCAAAACTTCTTTATTGAAAAACAAATGGATGAGCCTTTTTTACCTTTAAAACAGCTTTGTCAGATCGGACGTATAAAACCTCGAGATATCTCTTAGACAAGCAGGGTTGAAACTCGTCCTTTAGTAGCAATGAAAAAGAAATTATACTTTTGTTAAATTATTGCCCAAGAATATGCAGAGACATGCTTCTTCACTTGGGTAAGTGCATATGTCTTTCCATTTCACTGTTGCAGTATTCTTTACAATAAGGATCTCCTGGCAAGCGTGGCCCTACATCTGGTCCGTATACCAGAGCTTTTAGGTTGCTTTAAGGTTCACTGTACATCACATGTATGCTCCTCATATATAGCATAGGGCATAAAGGTGATATCCGGACATATCATCCTCAGAACTTCTTTCCTGCCAGTCCGAACACCATCTTTTGATCGTTGGTCTGAATGCTCAAGTCATTGCTGGTTCACCAAGCTATTTCAGATAAGTGCCCCATTGGGGGTTTTGCTCTTATCTTTTTCTTTTGGATTGTTTGCTTGTGGGATTTCATGTCACTCAGGGTAAATACCACTGCAGGAGACAGATTCCCCATAAAAACCATCATGAGCAGTGCTTGTTTTGTCTTGGTGCTTCCCACGACCATGCGTCCATTTGTCAGGCTTTTGTCCCAAAGACATTCCATAGATGGCTTTCTTCTTTGGCTCTGTATTTAGAGAACCAGTGTCTTAAGCTTTTAGCGAAAGATGCTATGGAGGGAACTTCCTGAGGGTCAGCCATCCATGAAGAAGAAGGCCAAGAAGTCTAGGTTAGATTCTTCCACTGTACTATCTCTGCTGGATGTCTCTGCCAAGGCTATTGAAAGCCTGGAGGATCCCTTGGGTCTCCATTGGATTCCTCTGCCATGACTGCTTTGGAGGTCAGCATGGTTCTGACCTCATGCACATCCCTGGAGGCTTTGCAGATGTCCGTTATGGATGTTCAGAGGGAACCACTGCTGGTTATTACAGAAGGACCTAGGGGTGTTCCTGAAATTATGGTTATTAGAGGATGTTCCAACTACAATTGTGGAATGTTGTCAGATGTCTGAACATTCTAAATTTTATAGGGAAGATATCCTTTTGAAAAAGAAACAAAAAACAAAGCATGTTTCTCCTGCTCCTAAGGACTCTCAGATTTTATGGCAGAATTTCACTCAGGGTTTGCTTAATGCCCTTATGGCTTTGAAGCCTCTTCAAGGAGTTTCTGTTCCTGCTCCACCTTGTTTCTCTACTGCTCTAAAAAGGCCTAGGGAACAGGATTCCTGTGAGTAGATGGAGGATTCAGATGAGGAATCCCTTACTTATTTATCCCAGATTCCTTCTCCATTATACTATGGTTCTGAGGAGGAGGAGTCCATAGTCCTGACATTCCATTTGAGGAAATTTCCTTTGGGGACACAATTTCCAGGATGATGGAATTTTTATAATGGATTGTGTCCAGGTTTCTGAGATGCAGAAGAGGTACTAAGAACTTCTGCAAATAGACATTCAGCTGTCCCTCCTGTTTTGGCTGCTTTATTGGATGTCTTTTGTACAGCATCTCACACTCCAGATTCCCAACTCCCTGCTCCCAAAAACCTAAAAAGTTGTACTGGGTGCCTGAGGATTGTACATTCCTATATAGATGTCCTTCAGCTGACCCCTCGGTGGTTTCTGTGGCATCTGACAACTCATCTCAGTTGTTGCTCTCTACAAAGCTTCTTCCTTCTGATAAAGACAGGAGGACTACAGAAAGGCTAGGTAAGAAGTATTATACATCTGCTACCTTGGCCTTTAGAGCTGTCAGTTATCAGACCCTGTGATGTTATGAGGTAGTGCCATCTGTGCCAGGGAGAGTAGGGCAGTATATGTGTACATATCCCAGTATATCTAGCTGGAGTTTTGTAAAGAATTTTATGTTATTTGTGTCACACTGATTTGTACAGATTTTTGAGTTTAAACATATATTTGTAAAGTTACTTGTGTTAAAAATGCATCAACAGTAGTAGGTCCTGCTGGACAGAAAAAAAATGTATGCATGTATTTTAGGCTGTATTGTAACTGATCAAATGTGTATGCTTTATCAGAGAACCCTGGAAGGGTGGAAAGTTTGAAATTTTGTGACAGCTTTCAGATGCTGCCACAGATCTTAGCAAAGCTCTGTGTGTGTATTGTACCAAAGTCAGGTGACCAGATGTGATGTCATTTTGCAACTCTTGCAACAGCACTTTGGAATCTGACAGGAAAGATTTCTGACAGGATATATATCTAACACATCCACACAGACAAAAAGAGATATAATCTGGCTTTTGCTGTGGTAAGACACTCAACACACATCAGTTTGCCTTGCTTTAGTAAGTAGTCAAGGAACAGTAATTCTTTAGTTAGCCAGGGACGCTTAGTGAGAATATTGTAGTATTGTTTTCTGCATCTGGGAGAAACTATGCAACTGAATTTTTTTTTATATCTCTGTGGTTTGAACTCTGTTGTTTATTGTATTCAGTATTCTCCTGTTTTCTGTTTTAATTATTATTAACTATTTTAATACCTTTCATTGTGGCTGGTCCTTTAGAGAATACTTTTAACATCTTGAGAGTAGTTGTGCTTGTTTTAGTGACACTGTGGCCACTCCTGAAAGCCTTGCTATTTTGGTCACACTCTACCATTTGTATTAGTATTAATTTTACACAGTATAATTGGGAACCCTTTGTAAGAGCCTTAGGGTAGCTGACAGATGGTGGTGTGATTACCTCAAAGTCTTGGCAGAAAGGGGCACAGCTAGTAAAACTGTGCCACATTTTCCCAGGGGTGTGTGTGTGTGTGTGTGTGTATATATATATATATATATATATATATATATATATATACACACACACATACATATGTGTGTGGGTGTGTGTGTGTTACTCGGATATCAAAGTGTGTGTGTCAGCTACTGGGGACAGGGACACAGAGCTCCAAAGTAGTCAGTGTAGAGTTTTGTGAGAGCCTGGAGAGAGAAAGAGAGTCCAGCCCCAGTTCTGGGGCATGCTCCCTGTATGCTCTTAAGGGAAATTGTGGTTGGTGCAGGGATCTGCATCTGAAAATACTGTGTGAATCCATCTTTGCTCTTAGTAACTATCCCTCACTGGAGTCGGAGGTGAAGAATGAATCTCCTTGATTGCTGGCCCAGAGTAGGGACCCATCACTGATTAATATGTCCAGATACATTTTGGCTGTCCTTTCTCAGGGCTGTCAGGTAATTTCAGGACTGCCTATCTCTGAAGGGAAAACTTCTGCTCTCTTCTTGTTGGGGATGTCTTCTCAAGTGGTACGCCATTCTATTAAGTACAGTTATGATGCAGCAGATGCTTCTTCTAGATCTGCTGCTTTTGGTTCTGTGATGAAGAGGTATTCCTGGCTTTAGCTTCATCCTTTGCCTCATGATATTAAGGCTAAGTTGATGGTTGCTCCTCTGGATAACAAACACATTTTGGTGCAGCTGCTGCGGATTTTTTTAAGTCTTTCTAAGATAAGGGCAAGGCTTTGCAGTAATATAAACATGTTTTTGTTTCTCCTATGCCTGAGTTTAAAATAAATTATGCTAATAAGCTGTCCTTTGTACATAGGCAGTCTCACCCTCCTCCCAAGGGAAAGAAGGGGGTAAAAGAGCTTCTCCTGCTAAAGCTACCCAGACTCCTGAAACCCAGAAATTTTCCTTTTCCTGATAAACCAAGTGCTGTCTGACTGTCCTGTTCTTCTCAGCCACATTCCTCTTTCTCTGTCTTAATGTTTCCCTTCCAGTTTGGTTAAAGATTACTCCGGATTCCTGGGTTCTTTCCCTTATCTCCCTGGGTTATTACATGGTCTGGAAATATTTTCCCTCTTTCAGAGGCATTCTTCAGCCCCCTCAGGAACAGTTGGCTTTCTTTACTGGAGTACTTCAGGATCTTTTGACTCGGATAACTATTCAGGAGGTTCCAGTTTCCCAAAGGGGAAGGGGTTTTACTCCAGAATGTTTTTGGTTTCAAGGAAAGAGGGTGCTTGGAGATGTATTCTGGACCTGTCTCACATAAATACCTTTCTGAAGTTCTCTTCTTTTTGAATGTTGTCCCTTCAGATCTTGTTCTGTGTACTGCTTCCTCAGGCTTTTCTAGTGTCTCTGGACCTCAAGGATGCTTACCTTCATATCCCCAGTCATCCCCTTTTTCAGGAAGTGTTTACATTTCTCTGTTGCTTTGTGGCATTTTCAGTTCTCTACTTTGCCCTTTGGCCTTTCTGCTTCCTCAAGGGTATTTACCAAATGCCTCACTCCTGTGATTGCTTTTTGCAGGCTAAGGGGATACAAGTCTTTCCTTACTTGGACAGCCTCCTGTTTTAGGTGTCCACTCCAGAGATATTCCTGTAAAATCTTCATTTTGCCAACTCCCTTCTGAAGAGTGTGGGATTCACTATAAATTTCAAAAAGTCCTTTCTGACTCCTTCAAAGGTTCATGTCTTTTTGGGGTGCAGGATCCAGACTGTTCCAATACTGGCATCCCTGCCTCCTCCCAAGGCCCTAACTCTCATTTTTTTATTTTAATCCCTTCTTCCTCTGGCTTCAGTAACAGCCAGGGAATTTCTGAGAGCTGTAAGGTTCATGGTTTCCACCTTTCCGAGGCTCCTGTTTTCCAAGTTCCACATGGGAAAACTTCAGTTGTTTCTGACATCAGTTTGGCTTCAGCATTCTCATCCCATCAATTTCTTAGTTCATCTTCCATGTCTCAAGCTGGAACTTCAGTGGTAGATTCAGCAGTTGAGTTGACTCTCAATCCAGGGCTCCCTTTTCAACCACCTCTTCCTTCTCAGGAGCTGTTCACAGATGCTTCAGATGTGGGGTTTTGAGTAACCTTAGGTTCCCCTAAAGGTACAAGAAGTCTGGTCACCTCATCAACAAAAAGACCACATCATCATTAATGAAGTGAGAGCTTAGGCCTTTCATTCCTGGGGAGGACATCTCAAGGTGTTTACAAGACCATACCACAGTGATGTGGTATTTCAACAAATGGGGTGCTAAGATCTTATCTTCTTTGTCGGTTGGCACTCCTAGTGTGGGAACTAACTATCTCATATCAAGTGACACTTCAGACAGTTTATATTCCCTCTGGTCAAAACATTGTGGCAGGCTCTCTGAGCAGCTCAATAACTCAATCCTATGAATCGATGCTTCACAGGAATGTGTTTCTGGGCATTGTCCACCAGGGGATTACTCCTCAAATGGATCTCTCTGCCTCCCCCCTGAACAGACAATTTCCTCTATTTTTGCAAGAGTCCCAGGTCCTCTGGTTTGGAAGGTGGACACCTTCTCTTTTTCTTGGAAGGTGAAGTTTCTTTATGCCTTTCCTTCCCTTCCCCTCATTCCAAAAGTACTGTTCAAAATGAAACAGAATGTTCCCAAAATCTTGTTGGTGACTCCCTTTTGGCCAAGACAGTATTGGTTCCCTCTACTTTTGCATTTAGCCAAGGGCAATCATCACAAGTTACCTTACAGGGTGGACTTACTCACACAAGACAAGGGATCTCTCATCCATCCTGATCTGTCCACTCTTCAACTGAAACTGTGGGTGATAGGATTTTGATTCCACACAGACACCTTTTTTCTGAGGACATGCTTAGCGTTTTCTGCAGGGGGCCAGAAAACCCACTACTAAGAAATCCTAGTTATCCAAATGGAAGTGGTTTTCTGTTTGATGTCTTTTTCTTAATTTGGATCCACTTTCTATCTTATCTGTGTGAATTGCTCAATACTGGGTTGGCTTACTCTTCTGTTAAGGGCCACTTATCAGCTATCTCTGCTTGTCTGCCTTTATCACCTCCTTTAGCTTCTAGATTTGAGGATAAACAGTTTCTGACAGGCATCCATCATATTAGACCTCCCAGGAAGCCTGCCGCTCCTCTCTGGAATCTTACTTTGTTTTAGAAAAATGGACTCGGGCTCCTTTTGAGCCTGCAGCTTCAGCTCCTTACAGCATTGCTCTTGGAAGACTGCACTTTTGTTGGCCCTTAGTTCTGCCAGATGGGTGTCTGAGCTTCAAACCCTTATGGTTTATCCTCATGTTTTAGTTTTTCATAAGGACAGGGTGATCCTTTGTACTAATCCTCCTTTTATGCCCAAGGTTGTAAATGAGTTGTCTTAATCAGTCTGTTCATTTGCCCACTTTTTTCCTTCTCCTCAATCTGCTAGTGAGAAGGTGCTGCACACCTTGGATATGCATAGACAACTCAGGTTTTATTTGGATAAGACTAAGAATTTTTGTAAATCTGATCAGCTCTTTGTTTCCTTTCACCCTAGATCCTTAGCTTTGACAGATTCCAAGCAAACTATTTCTTCTTGGATTTCTAAAGCCATTTCTTTTTGTTATGCCTTCCATGCCAAGAGCCTTTCTTCTTCTGTTAATGTTCCTCATATTGTATATCTGAATAAGACAGTGAGGCTTCGGTGTTTATAAGTATTTTATTAAATACAAACACATCAGGATGGATAGCAGGAACATTAAACTTTGACTGACTGACTAATACACACACGCATGCTTACACCTTGACTGCTCACTACAAAATGGCACTCTAGCTTGCATGTGCTCAGTACTTACATGCATGTGCCGGCTGACTGGAAAGCTTCTTAAAGATATACCACACACTCTGATCTATATTCTCCCTCTTTACTGAGCTGTCTTGCAATCATAATGACATTTGAATAGGCACGCAAATTATACAGACAATAGTGAACAAAACAACATTCATGTTCAGTTTGCCTTGTATCTAGAACTAGGTCTGGAAATGCATCCTGATCTTGTAATGTAATAGTAAGGACTAGGTTTAGCAACAGGGGCAGTCACAGGTGAATTTTCTGCTTTAGGGCTCTCAGGGATATTCTCAGGAACAGGGATATCTGCTGGAATGTCCTTTGAAACTGGAACACTGGATGCATCACTCTAAGAACTAGAGTTTTTATTACAGGCAAGATGTTCTAACACTGGCTCGGACACCGGTAATAAATGCTTCCGATTCCACCTAAATTCTACTCCCTGAGATTCCACAATGTACGATCTTGACTCTTGACACAAACTTTTCACAATTCCAATCCAATCAAAACCTTTTGCTGTCTGCAGCCTCACTATATCTCCCCTTCTTGTAATGGATTGAGCAGTTTGCAGGTTTTATCATAATAGGACTTCTGTGACAAATGCTTTTCCAGGAGTTGAGCTTTCACTGCTTTGTTGTTGTTAGCACACGGAACCAGAAAATTGCTACTGATTGGTAATGTGGTTCTGTTTTTTCTTGACAAATGTCTCTGGGTAGACAAACCAAGATAATTATTGAGAGGAATGTTTCTGAGATTCAGGAGATTTAGAAAAACATCGGTATTGTCTCATTTTGATTTCTCTAACAGCTGTTTTGCACTTTGAAGTGCACATTCCTCCAAGCTATTTGACTGTGGGTATTCAGGACTACTCGTAATATGAACTAAGTCCCACATTTCAGCAAATCTTTTGAACTGCTGACTTGTAAACAGTGCACCATTGTCAGAAATGACTCTGTGTGGACGATCATGGACAGAAAAATGTCTCCTCAACTTAGTGATGACAGTATAGGACATTAGGTTAGGCAGTAGGTTGATCTCAAACCAATCTGAATAAGAGTCTACTAACACCAAGTAATATTGACCATTCCACTCAAAGATGTCTGTAGCTGCTGTCAACCAAGGTAGTTCAAGAATCTGGCTTAACTGAAGTGGTTCTTTTTGTTGTTGCAGTTTAGTACTATTACAAACAGAGCAAGATAAGAGTACTTTCTTAATGTCTTTTGACAAAGAAAGCAAAAACACTAGTCCTCTCACCCTTCTTTTGGTAGAATCAGTTCCTGGGTGGCCACAATGCAAGATCTTAATGTACTCTTATTGCAAAGATTTTGGAGCAATCACTTTTGGACTTTCATGATGATACCATTGTCAGACAAAATCTTATCTCTTTAAGGAAAATACTGCTGCACTTCTACTGGTAAACAAGATTGCTTAGAAGGCCATCCTTGACTGAGGAAGTGGTTAAGCTTCTGGAGAATTGGATCTGAAGCTGTGTGAGTTCTAAGCTCATCAAGACATGTGGAAGGAAAATGTCTTACTTCCATGACTTCAAAATCAGGTTTATCATTTTCATGCTGTTATGTGTTTTTTTCTGGGTGATCTGGATAAAGTATCAGTAAGATAAAGAAGTCTGCCTTTGGTGTCAACAAGATTGAAATTGTACTTTTGTAATTTAAGCATCATGCATTGCAATCTAGCAGGAGCTGTGTGCATTCGCTTTCTCAATAATGACTAGAGGTTGGTGGTCAGTCTCGGTTTGAATAGGTCAGCCATAAATATAATAATGGCATTTCAAACCTGCAAACACAATTGCCAAGAGTTCTTTCTCTGTCTGAGCATATTGCATCTCGGTTTGGGTTAGAGTTCTCGACGCATAGGCTACTGGTCTACCCTCTTGAAGAATGACTGCACCAAGACCAAACTTAGAAGCATCACAGGAAAGAGTGACTTCCTTGTGAACATCATAGTATCTTAAAGTAGGTGGACTTGCAGTTCTCTGTTTCAGATGCTCTTTGGTGTTGCTCTGACTAGGACAAAGATGTATCTTTGCATTTCAGCTCTCTAAGCGGTGCTGAAAGTTGGATCAATTCTGGAATGAACTTGCCTACAGAGTTGACTATGCCAAGAAAATGTTGTAGGGCTTGGACATTGTCTGAAGCAGGCATCTCAAGAATTGTTGTTTGCTTGGAAGGATCTGGTCATAAGCCTGAACTGGTAAACAAATGGCCAACATAAGTAACTTCTCATAGCCTGAATTTACATTTCTGAGGATTCAGCTTAAGATTCACTTCATGACCTCTGTCTAAAACTGTTTTGAGGTTTCTCTCATGGTGGACTTCACCATTGCCTCCTACAAGAATATCTGTAATAGCATATGGATAGCCAGAAAAAAATTTGCTCCATTGCACACTGAAAGACATCACTGGTGGAATGTATTCCAAATGGCATTCTCAAAAATCTATACCTTCCAAATGGTGTACTGAATGCGGTTAGCAATGAAGATTTACGGTCAAGCTAAATTGGCCAAAATGAACTTTTTGCATCTAATACAGAAAAAACAGGGGCATTTGGCATAACAGCAGCAATTTCTTTGACTGTGCACATTGGCTGATGAGGTCATTTTAGTGCTTTGTTCAAGTCTCTTGGGTCAGTACATATTCTAATATCATCTGAGCTTTTCGTATGAGTTGCCACCATGGAGGATAGCCATTCAGTTGGTTCTTCAACTGGACAACTTACTTCTTGCTGCACCATTCTGTCTAGCTCTGCCTTGACTCTGTCCTACATAGCTACTGGAGCTTTCCGTGCTGGTCTGATAACTGGGCTTACTTCAGGTTCTAGCTTCATGGAGTACATAACTGGGAGTCTGCCTAGTTTGTCTTCGAAAAGATCAGCATAGTCAGAAAAAATAGTCTTGGTGAAATTTGAGCTATTATCCTTCAAGCTTACGTGGTGAACTTCCTTATTAAATGAAAGTAGTCCCATTTTCAAACTGTCTGTAAGGCCTAATAATGACTGTACGTGTCTCTTGACTATGTAACTCTGCAAGTCATAGCTGTTCCCAGCAGAGTAACATGAAAGCAACTACTGAGACTTCAGTTTGAATTTCTTCATCACCATAAGCAACAAACTTCGCACACTTTGCCAAATCAAGCCTCTGACATGTTTTTACTCTAGCCAACGTTTCCTCTGACATAACATTGCACTTTGAGCCAGTATCTACTTTGAGCTCCATGGGTCACCCATTAATATGAATAGTACAAAATACTTCACCCTTTACCTACAAATCTACTGCACTGATTGTTTCACCAAGCACAGACACACCATCAGCATAAAAAGTAGTCATAACTTTCTAGTGGATCAACTTGCCTCTTTAAATATTCTTTTTTAATAAAAGAATGAACTTCTTCTGATTTACAGTTTAGGTTTGTGACACCACTGACCAAAAGCTAAGCACTTTTCCCTTTTAGGTTCATGATTACTACCACAGTTATAACAATTGACTATGAAGCTAGGTGGGGGCACATTCTTTGATTTAGATGACTCACCCTTGTGCTTCACTCAGCATGCTCTGTATTTTTCTAGAAAGGCTCTGGGTTTCACTGAAGCTGTCCCACCCTTAGGTCTGTATGTTTTAAGCACATGCCGCATACTATCTACATTAGCACTGGAAGCATGCTTTTCTCATTTGTAAGCATGTTTGTGTGCTTTTCTGTAAGCTCATATCTGGCAAATCTCTGTGGTCTTATTCAAAGTTAAATCACTGTCTCAAAGCAAAATCTTTCTCACTGCATCATCTATAATACCACACACAAGCCTGTCTTTTATCAACTCCTCTCTAATCACCAAATCTGCAAGTGTTAGCCTTATTTCTCAAATTGGTTATATATGCTGTAAAAGTTTCACCAGACCTTTGATCTCTTGTGTAAAATAAGTGCCTTTCCATTGTAATATTCATTTGGGGGTTACACATTTCTCTAAATTTATGTTTTAAACACTCAGAGTTTTCTTGTATTTCAGGCTCAGCCGGTGTCACTATATGGTGGTTCCCCCTCCCCTGCATACAGTGAATGCTGTCTTTCAGTGGCTTCTGACCCAGCTACATTAAGCAAAATAAATTCCTTTGTATGTGCATCTTTATCAGAAAAAGCAGCCTGTATGAAAATATTATACACCTGCTCAAGCATTCTCCAATTTTCTGCAATATTGTTATCAAACACAAGTGGACTTGGTCTGCAAAATCCTTCTGCCATGCCAACAAATTATGTTTAAACACAATGCAAATATGGCCCCTGTAATTATGTACGAACATGCACACACACCAGGTACTTGTGATAACATTCAAATGCACAATAAACTCTTTGAAAGACTGTACTTTCTGAAATATTCTTTGAAACGGCTGCACTTTGCAAAATATCTCTACTGTAATACTGCACACACTTGCCAACACTTTGCACACTTTTTATACTTTGAATAACATTAGTTAATGCAAAAAAGTAGTATATTGTGAAAGAATACTTTTTTATACATTTTATGCTATTCAGATATTGTTTCAAACATTTTTGTAATTATTTCAAAAAATTTTTTATCAATATAGGATCATAGGAGGTTACTAGGCTAATGTCCCTGGGGCCCTTACAAGCCTAGCCAAGAGTTTGTCCCTTATCGACAGGAGCGACAGGTGCTGACTCAGGGATCTTTTTTTGGGGATAAAGGTGGAACCCCTGGGACAAATTTGTGGTTTCCCATCCACCCATCAAGGTTGCACTTGAAGAGGGTCAGAGAGGTACTCTGTTTGACATGCAAGGGAAGTTTATGCCAGAGATGGGGCAGCCTCTGGGAGACAAACCTGTCTTTCCAGCAAGTTTTGTTGATGTCACATATTAGATTTAGGCCCACTCCCTATTGTGAAGACTACTGCAACAGTGAAATGGAAAGTACAGTTGTGTAAGATCTTACCATAATGGTAGATGTCCTTGTCTTCACTGTTGCAGTATTCACTCCCTCCCTCCTTCCCCTGGGTTATTTTCTCTTCTGAAGGTACTTGTTACCTCTTTTTTCCTTGGACTGGCTTTCCTACTGGGGCTGTCAGTTCTGAAGATGATATGTCTGGATGTCACCTTTATGCCCCATGCTATAAGCGGGGCGCATACATGTGATATACTTAGTACATTAAAGCAACCTAAAGGCTTTGGTATACTGGCCGGATGTCAGGCTGCCCTTGGCAGGTGATCCCTATTGTAAAGAATACTGCAACAGTGAAAAGGACGACATCTAGTGTTTTGGTAAAATCTTACACAACTGTGCTAAACTGGTAAGTATTCTGTCCTCAGTAAGTTAGTGTCTAACCTTATGCCTACAACATAGACTTGTGCATAACTTGGTTAGAAATAGGCTTGCTCTCCCATGGTGAATTCCCCCTTCACCTAACCATAACTAGATCTCTGTTTTCTAGATGTGAGTTGTACTGGGGAAGCAGTATGAGGCTGTGACTATAAATTTGAATGTTCTGACTTCGTGTTTGTACCAGTCAGTCTTTGAAGGTCAGTATTGTATTATAATCATTTGGCCACAAAAAATTAGGAGGGTGTAGTAGCAAACAAATGATAATTTTCAGTAGGAAAATGAGGACAAAAGTATGGAACAAGTGGCAGGGTATAAGGTGTGATGTGATAGAAGTAACAGATGACCAGATAGTACATTTTGGAGCATGTGAACAGTCAACGAAAAATGCATCTTATGTTTATACAAATAAAAATCAGTAAATATAAACTGCCATTACTCAATGGGTGTACTTTATCTGGGGCAGGTGAAGGAGGAAGAGAAAGAAAACATGTTGACTGGAGGAAGGAGTTATTTTCTTGGACTTCAAGAGAGGACATACAGACAGACCATAACAGCCAATGTGTGGTACATGGTTGCTGTTCCTCTTGTGCTGTTAATTAGAACTCTGCAGTTGTTATGCAGGGTAAAATATTCAGCTTTATTTTCAGATCACGTTTTAATACAATTTATCTTATTGTGATGGGATAACTTTATTTAGTACAGTGTTGATTTGCAGTTAGATGCTTCAGCCTGTTTTTTCTTTCAGTTCCCGCTCATAAATAAGTCTAAGAACAACCAGGAAGCAAACCAGATTTTTGAGGTTCACCATGGGATGAATCAGTCCACATTTAACTGCTTGTGGCTTACAGGTTTGCAGAGTCACACTGGGAGGTTCAAATGGCTGTGTTCCAAACTTGAGTAACCTAGAGTAAACTTCCATCCATGTACTAAACTGACAGGTTTTGGCATCAGCCTAGAATGAAACAAAGATTCTGCACTGAAGGACTCCTACTCATAAATTGCCCAGTCACTCTTAACTCCTTCATCTAAGAAAGTGTTGGGTCCGCATGACTGCTTGACTTAAATTAAAAACCTGAATTATTTTTGCACTGAGACAAATTCTAAATGCTATCTCAGGAGGTAAAAGAGATCACTACCACATGTCATCCACCGACATTACTACTATACAAAACAATAGACATGTTCTGAGGAGAAGAGGTTATGTAACTTCTAAGTTACATATTCTCACTTGGAAAGCAGTACGGTATTAAAAGTGAAAATAGTTAAATTGGAAACTATTCATTCTCGTCCAAAATGTTCTGGGGAGAAGGACGATGTTATTGTACCTCCAATTAGATATTCTGGTAGAGATTAGTGCAGTGTTCACAATAAAAATAGTCAAACTGGAAAGTGTGCTCCCTCAAGTGCTCTGCTATCATGGAGATTCCTAGGTGCATTTGTACCTTTATATAACACCTAACATTTTTTTTCCTGACATCATCTTAAAGGTCAGCAGTACAGCTTTAATCTCAGTTCTTCTTCTTCTTTCGGCTTTTCCCGGTTAGGGGTCACCACAGCAGAACTCCGGTCCGCTAATGATTGGCAGTAGATTTTTGCGGTGCCGAGGTGCCAGCCCGACGCACAACCTTCAACGAAGGCACGCTCATTCACACATGTCTTTTGAATGCCACTCAACCGCAGGGAGGACATGCAGACTCCACACAGAAGGCGCTCCAGCCGAGAATCGAATGGGAGAACCTCTTGCTGTGAGGTGACAATGCTACCGTTACCACTGCACCGCAGCTTACAGTACAGCTTTAATCTCAGTATTCCCTTTTAAATCTATGCTTTTTTTAAATGTCGTGCTAAATATTTTCTGTCACTTTTTTATTTTAGAGGATACCTTTCAGTTTCATCTTCATTCTTATTTTTTATTAATTTAGTTCATATTTAATTCATTCTGTGCTTCTTAAGCAGGTAGCACTAGCAGGCATGTATGTATTTTCAGGGGAGTTCCTGGAGCTTGGTTAGTTAAACCCACTTGCTCAAGATCAAATAGTATGCAAATCAGATTTTGTAGGAATCAGATGGAAGACATGAAAGATCAGTTTGTTTAAAGCTTGCGGTTTACTGAAAAAATGTAATGGCCCCTCATGACTGAAATGAACACACATTGTTTGGAGTATGTGGGGTCTAGTTCTATATATATATAATATCTTACACTGTACTGTAGCATAAGGTAAGACACACCGTCATGCAAATGCACACACATGCACACATTTCTTCCTTAATACCAAGTCAGACTGTTGGATTTTTGGTCATTTGGTTTCATGTACAGGACAACCTGTGACATTTTAATATGGCACTGCTGTAAATGAAGCATCATATTTCTTCCTAGCCTAACCTCACTGTTTGTCTTCATTGTACATGCGCGCCCACACACACACACACACACACACACACACACACACAGATGTAGGTACTCCATAAACGTACACTACATATAAATGCAATCATACACTGCAAATGCATACAAACTTGAATTGCACATGCAAACAAAACATGCCACAATACAGGCAATGAACATGTATATCCACATGCATACATACCATACATCATACACATATGATCGCACATACACACATCACCAAGAAGCTACTTTTCAGGACTTTGGAAGGAAAGAAAGAACATGTATTGCTCATCAGTAAGAAAATGCATTATTAAATTACATAAACTGGAAAAACAGAAACAGAGGGTCTCTCAATTCCAAATCTTTAAATTATTTGTATTGTAGTAGTTTCACTCATCGCTTGTTCTGCTGTATGCTGCCTGGGGATCCATGTCTTCTAATTAAGCATGTAAAAAGCACTGTTTTTAAGATGCTCGATAAAAATGTTGATGCAGCCTTTTCACATTATAGCTGCTGATTAAGGTAATAGAAATAGAGAAGATTTCCCTGCTATCATCGTTGGAGGGTGGAGGTTAGATTCTCATTGTTACTTTGTCAAAAAAAAAGTCTAGTGTGATATGTTTCTTTGTGCCTCCTTAACATTTTTTGGTGGAACTGTTGATGTCTCCTTTATGTCCCTAAAAGAAGCTGGAAAGCTGGTGATAGTGTATCTGTTCTGGCCACTTCCTCTTTGACTCTTTATCTGTCTTGAGTTGTCACCATATTACCCATGTGTACTGTGACCACTTACTTTCTACCTCTTTATCTGTCTAGATTAGGACACCATCTTCCTGCAAGGCCTGTCATACTTAAGGCAGTCTCAAATATGGTACAAAATATTATACCTTAAAAAAAATTTCACCTTATCAAAAGCCACTAAATCTGCTTTGCGGCCTGAGATTATCACACATTTGTTTAGTTTCCTTTCCTAATGTCAGATTATGGTTCATTACAACTGTTTGCTCCTGACTGCTTGACCTCCATCTCCTAGCCATCATCTCCTACTCTGCTTACTGTCTGTGCTCTGTCTGGCATTTTAATTACTTTCTTACACTGCATCTTCAGAAACTGATTAGTCTGATGAATACAGTATAATTTATTACTATAAACCTGGCTTGCTTGCTGGATACTCTGAATATTTTTATTTATTTTTTTGTATACCTGTTGTCTTCTGTGGTCTGTAAAGGGAAGGAACAACATTTTATTCATGGGGTTATTTATTTATTTATTTACGAAAACTGAAAATATATTTATAGATGAACATGTTTTCACTAACTGACCAACCACTTTGCTTTGCCCATATCCTACTGTTCTGTCCCATGTCAGAGCTTGGGAAAATAGTTTTTTTTTGAATATTTCTGTTTATTAGACTTGCCAAAATTGTAAAAGAAGGGAATTTGCTTGTGGTTCCTGTTGACAATATGGGGACCGCAGTTACTATCCTCTGAATAGCAAGACTAACTATGTGATAAGAGCATTATACTAAATTTGTGATTAAAGTACCTCTAACTCCAAGTTACAGTAATCTCAAAGTTAGTATATACAAGAAGAAGGGGTGTAAGGGTTGCAGGGGAGGCAAAGCCCTTCTGCAAAAAATGCTTTAATGGCAGTACAAACACGTTTCAGGATTCACTGTTCTCTCTGTCAGTTTAATTTTATTTTTCATACTTGGAGGACTCAATTATATTTATTGTAATTGCGACATGGAGCCCTTTATTTTACTATGCAAGAGCAACAACAGACACTGATAGCAGAAATTAGCAAATATATTTATCAGGTCTGGTGACTCTGGAAGACATTTTTGCTTATATAATGAAAATTGGAGTTGAATTAATTATTGGGTTATGCTGATTTTTGTGATAGTAAAAAAATGGTGCCTGGTTAGGTCAGTGCTGCTGAACTGTATATATGTATGTGTGTCTATGGGGACTAGGGAGTGTGGTATAACATGAAAGAATTGGGTTTTGACACTGATCAGAGATATCTAAATCTGATGGCAGTAATACCACCAAAGCAGTGAACGTCCTTCCCTGCCACCTAAAGAAATGGGTAGTGAGAGAAGGGTGGCAGTTACTCTTTTGCTGATTGAATTACAAAGATTTTTATTAAAGGTTATACATGTCATCATTGATGTGGTATTATTACAGGCGGTGACATATCCACTTTTTGCATAATATTGCTCATAAAGAAAGGAGGTAAGGGATAAGATGAGAGGAGGAAATCCACATTTCTCAAGTACCGGTAACCTGGCTGGTGATTACATCATACTCAGCGCTTCCAAAAATGAGTAATACATTATTCTGATGTATAACATCAAAATTATGATGCAAAGTAGCAGGAAAAAGACTTGTGACAACTTCAATACAAAATGAATTTATGTATATCCTAGGTTGATTATGTTAGGTGTAATTGCAATTTGAGCAGTGTTATAAATTCATATTAAAGCTAGTTTAATCATTGTATTCTCTGGTCGGTTCTGCCTTCACTTTCTAAAAGATAGTCCTTATAATGCCATCCATTCCCTTCAAAGGATTGGGGAAAGATGTACCTATTTACACAGCTTTATGCTTGGCAATAATTAATTACATGACAAATGTTTTAGAAGCCCAGTTCACCTGTATTCTCAATGTATTACACAATTCCATTTGTAAAGTCCAAAAAACAGGAAAACCTCACCAAAGGCAACCACTTAAGAAAACCAACAGCAAAAATCCATAGAAAGCAGTTGCCACCAGTATGAGAATGAATTTATTCACCTCTAATATAAGTACAGCAGTTAAAACAGCAATTAAGACAAAAAATAAAATCCAAGGCAGTGTAAGTGCTTTCGGGTTATTACCCTTCTTCAGACAATGCATTACTGATAAAGGTTGCTATTTAAAATCCTTGACAACCAATCACTATTAGGTTCATAGGTTCATACTAGGCTATCTGTCCTAGGGCATTTATAAGCCTAGCCAGAGTGTGTTTGGCTTTCGCCACCCATTTTAAAATAATTTTGCTATGCCCTTTTTCGAGGTTAGTATACTGTGCCTCTGTCTAACAGTGAGACAGAAGTGATACCTGGGGTAAACCTACGATCTCCCATCCACTCATCAAGATTCCTATTGAAGAGAGTCAATGAGGGACTCTGCCTAACCTGGACTGGGATTTTATTCCAGAGTGAAGGGAGCCTCTGGGTTATGAATCTGTCCCTCCAGCATGTCCTATTTATTTCAGTGCTGAGGTTCAAGTCTCTCGAGCGCGTAGCTCGATGGGATTTGGATTTTCTGAGGTGCAGCATGTCCATTAATTCCGGTGGGACATGGCTTTATACGTCAGGCACAGATCGCCTCTGAACGTAAATCAACCACCCAAGACAGGGCAACCAGGAATAAGCACACGGAGAATACAGACCACTCCAAAACGAATCCAAAGGAAGCCAGGAAATGCAGGAACAAAACTTTAATACAGACTAAGCGCTTTCACCAAACAAACTGTGGCATCATCAGAGTCATACTACTACTCAAAAAAACACAGGTTTATATACTCACTGATTACAAACCATTAATTAAAAAATTATTCAATCACTCAATAAACTCTTAAACAAACTCTAACATCTCTAAAATTCTACCATACCACTTTAAATGAAATGAACACCATATAAAATATATACCCTTTACAATACAAAAAACACAAAAACTTAAAACTAAAAACTATATACATATATAAGTATATATATATATATATATATATCTATATATATATATATATATATATATATATATATATATATATATATATATATGCTTTACAAAATATTTACAAAAATATATATATATATAAAAATAATCCAATTCTTATATGTATGAAAAAATTAAACATTTAAATGTGTATGTGTTGAAATACACATATTATAAAAAATTCACATCGCATGAAACCATGCTTAAACATATTCATACACTTCATTCATTATTACCTTCAACATTAAACAAAACAAAACAAATGTATATACCTATTTTACTACAGTTGACTGTGCATATCATATCAAATAAGACTTCTGCCTCAAAACAGGTTTTAATGAAATACAATCATTCAAGCCTGGTGACTTGAGTGCATTTAGCCTAAGCTGCCATTCAGATTCAAGGAGAGCCACTCTATTCCCAGTATCACCACCTTGTTCAGCAACAACCCGATCAATGATGAAAAACAAAAATTTCTTAAAACCAGAGCATTTTACAGAATGCAGGTACAGGGCATTGTGCACATCTTTGTTCCTCACGCTTCTAACATGCTCCAACACCCTGTCCCTTAACCTGCGCGTTGTCATCCCGATATAAAATGCGTCACATGTTGTGCATGAAGCAATGTAAACAACATTTTTACTGTTACAATTACACACCCCTGGACAAGTCAAGGTGCGTTGAAAATTAGCAACACAAATGTAGGGCCCTTCCGCTATAAACCTACATGCCCTACATGCTCCACACTTCCCCATCATGGACCTCACAAACTTGGGATTTCTCTCTAAAATACTCTTCAAATTGGGCCCTTTACTGTAAACAATCAAAGGCTTAGATCCAATAATAGGAATCAAAAGCACCAAAGGCTTAGCAGATTACTTGAAACAAACAATTTATTGAGTTAGCGCTTTCGGAAACAAACTGTGTTTTTCCTTCTTCAGACAAGGTACTACCATTTTGCAAAGCTTATAAATGACACATACAATGCCAATTAACTGATTGTTGAGTAAAGAGGCACGATGACCTCCCCTGATCTAGATGTGAATCCCTTCATGATTAGGTGGGCTATATAAAATGTTTTTCTAACCACTTTGGCCACGTGGTTGTCAAATGAGAGATTGCTATCAACATGGGTCCCCAGGTCCCTAATTACTTCTTCTGTACTTAATGGATTACCACCTATGTGGTAATTTGTGGGCACTTTGTTTTTGCCAAAGGGGATGACTATACACTTTTTGGCTTTTAGCTTGAGGCCATGGCTCTGGCACCAGTTTTCTGTTTCTATGAGGCCCTTTTGGAGGATGCTTGTGTCGGCTGGAGAGTCGATTATGGCGCCCAGTTTGCAGTCATCTGCGAACTTGGTCAGCCACAGTCCTTCTGTGTTGGCCTGTACCTCCAAGAAATATATACCGAACAAGAGAGGTCCCAGGACTGAGCCTTGTGGGACGTCACTTGTAACTGGTTTGGAGTCTGACATGGCTCCAGCAATTCTAACCATGTGGGTTCTGTCCTTGAGCCAGTTTGCAACCCATCTAGTGACATAGGGGTTTATATTTAAGCTGGTGAGCTTATCTATAATGCCCGAGTGGGGTATTGTATCGAAGGCTTTTGCGAGGTCCAGGTAGGCCGTGTAGACCACCTCCCCTCGTCAATGGCCTTGGTGACTGTTTCAAAGAAATCGACCAGGTTTAAGAGGCAGGATCTGCCCTTAACAAAGCCGAACTGGGTAGGACCCAGTGTCTGTAGGTCCCCAATATCTTTATTTATGAGGTCCATGATGATCCTTTCCATAGCTTTGCAGACCAAGCTAGTCAGGCTTATGGGGCGATAGTTTCCAGGATCCGTTGAGGCACCACCTTTGTGGAGTGGGACCACTGTTGCTGTACGCCACTCTTTGGGTACATATCCTGTAGTAAGGCTGAGATTGAACAGTAGTTTTATGTTTGGGTTTAGCTCTTCTTGGAGTTCATGTAGGACGCAGCCCGGGACACCGTCTGGTCCCATTGATGCTGTGTTTTTTTGCTTTGGAGAGGGCGGCTCTTACCTGAGCATCTGAGATGTCAGGGGGGCAGCACTCTGCTGGGATAGATATTTGCCCTTTTGGTGGGGAGTGGGGGGAAGAAGTTTGCACTGAACCCGTCAGCTAGGATGTTGGCAATGTCTGTGGGTTCGGTGTATTTTTTGTCATTTTGGACTAATTCTGAGCATATCTGGGAATTCCCACCCAGGTTCCTAATATAACTAAAGAAAGCCTTGTGATTATCCTTAGTGTCCTGTGCAATTTTTCTCTCGAAGCTGGCCTTAGACGATTTTATGAGTGCCCGTAGTTTTTTGCTGATACTGATCAGAGATGCCTTCCCTTTTTGGGATTTTGCTCTATCATGTAGTAGCTTCCTCCTTCTATTGTATAGTTTGTTTATGGCTGGGGTCCACCAGACAGGATGTCTGCCTTTGGAGGATTGGGTCTTGGTTTTATTTGGGATTGCATGATCCATGCATTCTTAAGGGTGTTCATAGAATGCGTTTATAAAGGATTATGCAGTCTGGGACGTATTTTCCACAGGCCCGGGGGCTTTGAAGGATTCCAGCTAGGTTTTGAGGAGTGTGAAATTTGCTTTAGAGAAGTTTTTCACTGTGGTTTTCTGGGCAGGGGGTGGGGTCAGGATGTGAATATCCAGTGAGATTAGTTTATGGTCTGATCTTACCAGTGAGGGATACACTTCTGGTCTGGACCATCGAGTCCCCATGTTGGTGATGATCAGGTCCAGTATGTTTTCCTCTCTTGTGGGAGTGGTAACAAGTTGTTCCATAGCATTTGAGTTTATAAATTCTAGGAACCTTTGGGCTAGGGTGTTGGAGCTAGAGTAATGCTCCCAGTCTATGTTTGGGTAGTTGAAGTCTCCCAATATAATGGTGTTTGGAGAGACCTTCATATTTTCCAGTGTTCTCAGGAAGGCCGAGTGGGGTTCCTGGGTTTGGGAGGGTGGTCTGTAGCAGGCTATAAACTGGAAGGCAGTTTTCCCCACTGTTAGTTGCACATGGGTAGTCTCTGATGCTTTGTGTTGTGCCACCAACCTGGAGGTGTGGGTATCTTTGACGAATATTGATACCCCCTTCCTTTTGTGGTTTGGTCCAAGTTTTGGGGCTGAAAAGCATGGTATGAGGTATAACCTGGTAGTGCCGGGGTGCTCTCAGGAGCCTTGAACTAGGTTTATGTTACTGCACAGATATCGATGATCTCCATGCTAAGGAGAGTTTTGAGTGTGTGCATCTTGAGGTTTAGACTTCTGGCGTTGAGTAGCATTACTCTTAGTTTCTTATCCCTTGTGATACCTATGGAGGTGGGTTTGTCTTTTGAGCCTTGCCTAAAAAAGGCACTATGGGGGTAGCAAGAGCCTTTGCCAATATCCAAAAGCCCAGGGGTGACAGGTGCAAGCCATCCCTAGCGAAGCATCGTGGCTTGTCGAGCATGTCATCCCAGGCTGACAGGCATTGGATCCCCTTTGAATGACACCAATACTTAAGCCAATTGTTGAAATTGATCATCTTGTCTTCATATTGTGGCATCATTCTTGGTGAGGGTAAGATGCTACTCAAGGTCATGGTCATACCGGCCTGGGCTACATGCTCAGAGAGCTCCTCTATGTCTCTTTTCATGTAGTCCAGGGAGGTACGTCTCAGGTCATTCACACCAGCATGGACAATGACTGAGTCATATTTGTACTTGCCATGGAGTGACCTGAGTGCTTGTGTTATGTGGCGGATCCTAGCGCCCGACAGGCAGCTCACCGTGACCTTCTCCTTGTTCAGCCTGGTGAGCGGGACGTCAGTGTGCCTGACGATAGAGTCACCTATTACAAGTGTATCAGGTGTGTTGTTTAGCCTTAAGGGCTGTGACTGTTCGGCACACTGGCTTTGTGAGCTATGTGTTGCACGTGTTTTGTTTTGGGGTAGCGGTTGCTTGGGTGTCTGCTTTGGAGGTCTCTGCTGCTTAGGCAGATTTTTATTTAGAGCCTCTGAGTATGTTTTTGTGTGTTTATGTGTTTGGTTTTCTGTTTCAGTACTGAACCCGCCTTTTTTTTAAGGGCGGGCTTAATAGGAATGACCTCATTGAGGCCAGGAAACCTATGGGCTGTCAATTCTACAATCCACCTAGTTTCCTCTATTTCAGTTTTATTCACTATATCGCCCCCTCTGTTCCCTTTCATTATAGTCCTGATAACCATAAACTTGAAATGATGTCCTTAATGCTGAATTATGCCTAAAAAGAGCATTGTGTTCATTTTTCAGTCTTATGGATGACGTGATTCAGTATCCTGGTCTTTAACATACAATTTTTTTTTCCTATATAATAACAGTTACAGGATTGGCATGTAGCTAAATAGACAACATGCATAGATCTACAGTTGGCATTTACTTCAAAACAATTTCTCCCTGTACTAGAGTGAACAAAATCAGTGTGTGAGTTTATATAGCAACACGCCTTACAGGAACCACGGGGTCTAGCCCTTTCCTTTCTATTATATGTCTGTGAACGTCCCTACCCTCATTGTTGAGCAGATCTTTCAAGGTCTTATTTCTTCTAAAGCCACTGATTTTGTGATTTTGAAAAACAAAATGTATGTTAAAGACCAGGATATTGAATCACATGTCAGCCATAAGACTGAAAAATGAACACAATGCTCTTTTTAGGCATATTTCAGCATTTGAAGGACATCATTTCAGGTTTATGGTTATTAGGACTATGATGAAAGGGAAGAGAGGGGGCGATATAGTGAAGAAAACTGAAATAGAGGAAACTAGGTGGATTATGGAATTGACAGCCCATAGGTTTCCTGGCCTCAATGAGGTCATTCCTATTAAGCCCGCCTTTAAAAAAAAAAGCCGGTTCAGTATTGAATAGTGATTGGTTGTCAAAGATTTTAAATAGCAGCCTTTATCAGTAATGCATTCTCTGACGAAGGGTAATAACCCAAAAGTGCTTACAATGCCTTGGATTTTATTTGTTGTCTTAATTGCTGTACTTATATTAGAGACAAATTCTTTCTCATACTTGTGGCAACTGCTTTCTATGATTTTTACAATTCCTTTTGTGGAGGAAGCATTTGAGTTACTTATGAACTAAAGTCAGAAATTATAAGCGTGTACCTCTGCAACTACTAAACTTCTTTGTTTTGCAAAGGTCTTTAGCATGCCTCCATGCTTGAAGTAGTTAATTAGTATTGTAGAAGTTTACAGCACTAATGATATGTTCCTCAAGTATTATGTAGCTTGAGATGTGCAGTTTTCTTCACTACTGACACATTCACTATGCTATGCTATATATTAAAGTTTAAGAGGCCTTTTACAAACAATTCTGCCAAGAGCAGACTTGCTAAGCTAAGAAGACAGTATTTCTTCAGTGTATCTTGTTAAAAAAGTATGTTGCACTGCCATCTGCTGTTCACTAGCCCCAGCAGCACCATAAGCTGCATACAGCTTTCCATGACATAATGCAAGTCTTTGTGGATACAAGCAGAGGATAAAAGGCTCAGTGTTTAGAAGAGAAAGTTGCATGAGCAAACAGTTTCATTCTTGTTTGATACATGGGCCAAAAACTGTTGACTCCTAGGAAAGATATTAAAATATTAATGTGGCCAGCTAATGTGATGGGGATTTTTTGCTGGGCAAATTGTGCTTTTATCCCCCCGCGTGTTACAGGGTCATTTAACTTCACCCACAGCACACTGCTATATGTGTGTGTGTGTCTAGGTCAATGTCTATATATGCACACACACACACACGCACACACATATATATATATATATATATAGAGAGAGAGAGAGAGAGACGTGATTCTGTGTGACAGTGAGAGAAAAAAAACATTCACAAGCAAATAAAATGCCTTCATCAGTACAGATTTTTACTATGTGATTGATATATTTGCTCCATTGTCTCAAACACCCCCAACTACTTTACCAGAAACATGAGATGTAATTACAACTGTGGTTAAAATAGAAATACTTGAGGGACTCTGAGCTGTAAACTTGCACATGTGGACTCTGCCATCTGTAGGCTGTGAAATGTTTACGTTACTGAAAAAAAAAAAAAAACACTGCCAGAGGAAAATGAAATGTAAACCTTGCAAGCAGTGGAAGAACTAAGCTTCTGTGGATTTTTGCTGAATGCAGTCCTTGTCAACAGAGTAATGGAACAGGCATCAGAAAATTATTCCTTCAGTGTTTTTCATTTCTCCTTATAATTTTTGAGATGCAACTGATTTGAGTACGTAATCACCTTCACATAACTGAAGGATAAGCTTCAGGGTACAATTATAAGGTTCATTGTAATTTTGGTTCTAGCATTACCTCATACTAGCAAAACGTCTTGCAAAGGGATTGCTGCATTTATCTGACAAACAGAGGTAACAGATCTTGCCTCCTCTTTGCTCTCTTGACAGCTCACTATAAGCTGCTGGTGCCCCACCTTAGTTTTACCAACCTGAAGAATTATTCCCCAGGCTTCATCTGATATTTGGGGCCAGGAAGAAAAAGAATGAGACATCCTTGGGTAGCATTATCCTGCCTGTATGGCAGACTTTTCAAAGCCATATGTCTAACCCCACCTTCACACTAATGATAAGACATCTGAAATTCCCCAGGCTTTTTGATGAGTGTTGAATTTCCTGTAAGGTTTGCACTCTCACTCAGAGCACCCTCCATGTGTGATATGACAAAAAAGAAAAAAAATTCCACCCATTACATATTCCCCCAATAGATTCCGCAGAAGTCTGGTCTCCTAGTATGCAAGAGTTTCATCCCCCTGTGCCACAAAGCCGAATGCTTGCTCCTTCTTTAAATTCCATCTACAAGAGCATCTATCTGCTTGCTATTATGTCACCAAGGTTTGTATATAGACTGCTCAGTAATACTAAATATGCTTTAATACTACATGAAATTACATACTATTAAGATAATGCTGGACGAAGAACTTATGAAAAACATGTCAAGTCAGAATGTCCCCAACAGAAAATCTGATCTTTAGAAATGTTTCCAATGAGGAGGTTTTTCAGTGCATTCAGTTTACACTTGCACTATCCATTTGACATTCTGCTGAAGTTGTAAAGCTTGCCAGTCTGGCATTAGAATGCATTTTCTCCCCTTACAAGTGTTGGTGGTTTGATTAGTATAGGAGGCAGTTAGCAACTTAACAACTATACTTCAGTAGCAACCACTTTGCATAAGGGGTGTAGCCAAGTTTTTTTTCAAATTGTACTGCCACCATCATAAATAGAGCACTACCCCTTTCAGTCCGCCATACTGTCCCACACACTGTTATTCATACTACACACCCCCACATGATGGCCCATGTGCAAGTCAGTATCGGGTTACACGATACGAAAGCCATTAACATGTGGTAATATACTGGCTTGAAACACTTCACTATCATGCAGCTTCTTGTCTGAAGTTTTATAACCTATCTATATTCTGATAAAAGTTGCATAACAAAATCTCAAGGATCACAAGCAAGACAGTCCTGCAGACATTCACACCAAATCATTTAATCAGAGTTACAGTAGGATAAGCCGTCCTTTGGTCAACTGGTGTCGTAGATGAAAAGGCTCCACGGTGCTCCCCCCACCCCCTCATATGCACACATCACCCAATGTCCCTATCCTTGTTTAACTACACCATCCAGATTGTTTTTCTTCCTTTTTCTCAGTTTGTCTTACTCTTCAGTTTTTCCTGTATTCATTCAACACACTTTAACTCGTAAGAGTGCTCCAGTTAACTATGTGTAAAAGAACTACATTTAGCTGAGGTTCTAGGTACTCTGAGTTGCATTTTACATTTTTTAAATAACGATTCCATCCAGTGATGGCCTGAACAAGAATCATGATTAAGGGAAGAAATTCAGTCCTGCTTATATTTGTTTTTCTCCTAAATCTTTTTAACGCATCCTAACTGACCAGGGCCACACTGTACTAACCGCAGTGGAAATAATTGCACTACTTTTGGGGTTCTAGATGCCCTGAGGTGTAGTTTACATTTTTTAACAACCATTTCAACCAATGATGGCCTGAGGAAAAATCCTGATTAAGGGAAAAAATTCAGTCTTGTTCTTCAACCATGGTTTCCCAGAATCATTTTATCACACCCTAACTGACCAAAACTACACTGTAATAACTAAATTAATCTGGAGGTCTGGTGGCCTGTAGGCACTCAGAAGGCATGTTTGGTATTTACTGGTTTTGAGGGCAAAATAATTGGGTACCGCAAATTTCCAAGTGGCCTCTCTAATTCCTGATATTTGAGAAAGCAAAGAAAACACAGTTCTACTGAAACTGTGGAAGTGTTAAAAAAACAGACCGATTGTGTGAAAATATAGGCAACAAAAGTCTGCTTAGTCCTTGCTATCTTTTAAAAGGTAAAGCAAATCCGAGTAATACCTTGTAGTGAAACCTCATGCAACTGTGGATTGTTGGGAATTCATTAGATCACTGAGCACATATGATGTTTGTGTGGAAGCTATGTCACGCACATAAACACTAGAGCAGTTCTCTTGTACAGCTTTGTCCAATAGTTATATTGTGGTAGCACACTGCTGCTGTCTATGAACTTTAACGAAAAAAAAGACACCTTGGCTTATCTTTGCAATTTATGTGTCAAAAGGCTGGTAACGCTACAACATGATTGTTTATCATTTTTTGTGCAATATGGGTCAGGTTAAATATAATACTGCTGGTGCTTGCATTTAATAATAATCATAACAACAATAACAACAACAACACTATATGGCATAAAATGCTACTTTTTTACTTAAAAGGTTAAAACTCTGAACCATACAAATAATTAGTACAATGCAGTAAGAGCAGTGAAATAGATGTGTGTTTTCTGTTTTAAAATCATGTACGGCAATAACAAACTAGGAAAACAGCAAAAAAATGAACAGCGACCAAAGGAATTTGGCACATAAACTATATGTCCGTTCTTCCATTTATTGTAATATATAAGCAGTTTCATATACCAAGTTTTATTATTACTGTGAACTTCTTCAGATCATTTGTAAACTCAGATAGTTGCAAGAATAACAGCTTTGCATTATTATGTAGTATTTTCTGAGGGATATGAAGTCTGAAATTCAAATGTCTGCCATTATTTATTGTTATTTAGTGACTGCAGTCTTCCTGTTGGTATCCCACAATTCCATTGGCGTGGGTGGGGTTACATGATTATGTATGCAAATATGTTAATCATCGTCCTGATTTTTAGCCAGTTGTACCTACTTTTCATTGGCCTTTGTCCAGATTTTTAATGTTCCCAGGTTGAGAGGTACGCATGGAGTTATAAATGCTCCGAGGTGCATTTTAGTGCTTTTTTTCTAAACTTTTGATTCAATGAGGGCATAAAGAGAAATCATCCATAAGGAAGGAAATTCATTCGTTCTTTATATATGCATATGTATACATTTGTAGGCATGTATATACACAGCATGCCTCTTCACCCCTTCCTGCAAAAGCAGCCACCTTCTGTGTACCTCTGTAATGTCAGACTTGTACAAACTGGAAAACAAATAAAGCATATTTGCTGTTAGAATGTTTCTTTACCCTCCCACAAAAGATAGGCAGGGAAAAAAGTAATTACGGTAATGTTCCCAACTTGGTATTTGTAGTTTTACACTGCTCCTGTAAAAGCTTAGCTGACCCTTTGTGCACTCCTCTAAAATTTGTAAGGAAAGTTAAAGAAAGAAAAATAGCCACACTGTCCCCAGCCCAACTAATCCATTGTCCCACCAGGGGCTCCAATAAATAATCCATTGTCCCACCAGGGGCTCCAGTATCCTAGACCTGGTCATTACCAACATGGAGATAGATGCTCCACACCAGTGGTCACCCCCTCATTGGTCAGGTCTGACCATAAGCAAATCACCTTTGACATCCACATCCCACCCCCACCCCCCAGTAAGGAAACCTCCTTAAAAAACTTCTCCAAAGCCAACTTCATGCTACTGAAGTCAGAAGTGACAAACTTCACAACACCCACACAGACGGGATCTGGAAGTTCGACTGCAGAATCCTACACTAAGGCACTGTACGAGCACATCCACTCGTGCATGAATCATGCCATCCCAAATAGAACCAAGATGCTCTTCTCCAAAAAAAGGAAGCCAATCTGGTGGTCCACTGCTATAAACAAACTAAACAACAGAAGGAAGAAACTGTTGCAGAAAAGAGGAAAATCCCAGGATGCAAAAAACTCCCTCATCAGCCTCAGTAAGAAGCTGAGATCCCTCATAAAATCCTCAAAAGCTCGTTACAAAAATAAAATTGCCAAAGATTCCAAAGATAACCACAAGGCATTTTATAGTTATGTCAAGAATCTAAATGGCAATGCTCAGATCTGCTCTGAGCTACAACAGAATGGCATTAAATATACTGATCCTAAGGATATTGCCAATATCCTGGCAGATCGTTTAGTTCCAACTTCACCCCTCTCTCACCCCCTAATGGGCCCATCTCAATACCAAAAGATTGCCAAATTCTGATAATCACGGCCACACAGGTAGAAACCACACTCTCCAAAGCTAAGAATACAGCATCAATGGGACCAGATGACATCCCAGGCTGTGTACTACATGAACTACAAAATGAACTGGCACCTCACCTAACTGTCATGTTTAATCATAGCCTCACCTCAGGCTTCGTGCCCACTGAGTGGTGCACAGCTATAGTTATCCCGCTCCACAAGGGAGGATCCGCCTTGGATCCCGGGAACTACCATCCCAGCAGTCTGACAAGCCTGATCTGCAAGGGCATGGAACGCATTATCATGGAACTTATAAACAAAGACATTGGCAGCCTTCAAACACTGGACCCCACCCAGTTTGGGTTTGTGAAGGGCCGATCTTTTCTCCTGAATCTGATTGATTTCTTCGAATCAGTCTCCAGAGCTGTGGACGAGGGTAAGGTGGTCCACACAGCCTATCTGGACCTCGCCAAGGCCTTCAAGACCATCCCCCACTCTGGAATCATAGATAAACTTACTAAGCTGGGCATAAATCCCTATGTCACTCGATGGGTTGCCAACTGGCTTACTGACAGAACCCAGACTGTAAAAGTAGCTGACTCCAAATCCAGCTCCAGACAAGTGGAGTACCTCAGGGTTCAGTCCTGAGACCACTCTTGTCTGGCATCTACTTCTCTGAAGTACAGGCCAACACTAAGGGACTCTGGCTAACAAAGTTTGCAGATGACTGCAAACTGGGAGCCATTATTGTATCCCCAAATGATGTGGATATTCTACAAAAGGGCCATGGGCTCAAGCTTAATGCCAAGAAATGTATAGTTACCCCCTTTGGAAAAAAACATGTACCCATGAATTACCACATAGGTGGCAGGACACTAAACATCTAAAGTGTGATGAGAGACTTAGGGACACAGGTGGACAGTGGTCTCACCTTCGATAACCACATCGCCACAACAGTCAGGAAATCCTTCTGTGTGGCACACCTCATCACTAAGGGCTTTTCATCCAGAAAAAAGGATGTCATTGTCCCACTGTACTCATCCCTCATTAGAGCCATTATAGAGTATAATGCCCCGTTTGGTATGTACCTCACAAGACATCTGCAACAGCTGGAAAGGCCACAGAAATGCCTCACTAAAAGAATCACAGGCCTAAAGCAGATGCCATATGCTGACCATCTAAAAAAAACTCCAGCTATACTCTGTGGCATTTCGTCTACTCAGAGGCGATCTCTGCTTAACATACAAGGCCATGTCAAACCCTGAGCTGTTGGACATGCTCCACTTAAAGAAATACCAATCCCTCAGAGCCACACACTCCATGGATCTAAACCTTGTCATCACAATGAACAAAATATGCTGGAGGGATAGGTTTCTGACCCAGAGACTCCCCATACTCTGGAATAGACTGCCCATACATGTCAAGCAGAGCGCCTCATTGGCCCTCTTCAAAAGGAACCTTGATGATTGAATGGGAGATAGGAAATTCACCCCGGGGATCATGTCAGTCACCCTGCTAGACAGGGGTCCAGAGAAGTAAATATTGTGGGAAGAAATATCCAGGGAATTGTTATGGCTAGGCTTGCATAGGCCCTAGGGCCGATAGCCTAGTACAAACCTATGAACCGTCTGAAGAACAGTGACCTCTGAGGTTTGGGAGAAAGGTTAAAGAAATAGTGATAAAGGAATATAACATAAATTACTGAAAAGAAAACATCAAACAAAACAAATACAAGCCAGAAAATACAGAGGCAAATTTTATTGGCAAATTATATAAATGAATAAGCACTTTCAGTTAGGCATTTTTGACTAAGTACAATCCTCAGTGGTTTACCAAGATAAAAAAAAATATTGGAGGGACATGCCTCTTAAACTCTTAGTGCAAGAAACCCAAACAATGTCAAAATAATTGGAAGGTAGCAATATTAGGGCCAGATTTTAAATATTGTTCTTATAAACTTCGAAAATTGCTAGAACAGGTGTTGCCTTTTTTTGAAGGATATGGAGTCTAAACCAAAATGCCAGTTATTGTATGTGGTAAAACAGGCATGCATTGCAAAATCAGAGACAGCTGAAGACTAACCAGCTCCCAGCCATCCAAAAGATCTGGATGTTCATTGTGTTACCCTGCTGCAGTCATCACACTTGGGTTATCCTGCCATCAGGCGGTCCCGCAGTCGGCCCGAATTCCAAAGTCTTGGTCCGGCGTCGGTTGCTGTCGCTTCTTCCCTGACGTCAGTGCGCCAGGGGTATATGAGAGGCATCCAACGCCATTTTCTTCAGTCTTTCTTGCCACGTGGTGCCCGAAGCAGTTCGCAAGTGCCGGTCGGCCGACACCTGAGATTTTCGAATCGAGTTTCAGTCCGAAGTCTTCAAAGCTAAGTACCCCATTGGGGAACCTTTTCTTGCCTCAGTCCGATGTCAGAAAAAGTTAACAATTGCATTTCTTGTGGGAAGCAAATACCTCATAAGGACTTTCATTCTTTTTGTATACCTTGCCTAGGCCCAGACCACGATGTCACTGGTTGTCAGTTTTGTGCTAGGTTCAATAAGCAAACTATAAAGTGACGCTTTGATTTCGCACGACACTACTTCGGTAGGAAATTTAATCACATTATGCCGTCGGAGCAACTGACTACCGGCGTGCATAAAAAACACAAAGATAAAGACAGGCAGCCTAGATCCAAGCCAGAGTCCGAGGCCTCGGCTGGGCTGGTCGCCGGTTCTCCGGTTTTCAGTGAGGCGCCTACGCAGCCCCTGGCTACCGCTGAATTAGATCCCTAGACCGCTTTGGATTCTCCAGCAGAGAGTTCTAGGCCGACGCAGCCATTTTCTTTAGGCCCTACCGACGACATTGCAGAAGGAGAAGCCGGTGCTGTAGAAACACCTTCAGTTTCTGAAGGTGCCTTCAGACCGACTACTCTCACCATAAAATCTTATGCTAAGCTTAAGACTCCTCTAAAACCTAAAAAGACTACACTTCAGTCTCCAGTTCAAGGCCCCATGCCTAAGAAGCAGATGCTTAAGATGGCTGAAGATTTGATTTCTTTGATCAGGGGTTCCCAAACCCCCCCCCCGACAAAAGGCCTAGACAAGACGAGGATTATGCCTCCTCTGATCAAGTGTCGGTTTCCTCAGGCTCCTCTGAGGAACAGGATTACTCCTTTCCCCCTTATGAAGATTCTGATGCTGAAGACTCCATTCCCTCAGCTTCTCCCCCTGAAGATTATTCCTTTGGGGAAACCTTACATACCATGAGGGAACATTTCCACTGGGAAGGTCAGGACTACTCCGACTCAAAGAAAAGGCTCCGAGAGTTTCTTTTACTCCCCCAGCACAGACCACTTGCTATCCCCCCAGTTTTAGACATTGTGGATGATGTTTTCTTAGAATCTAGTCTAAATCCAGATTCTCTGCCTCCTGCTCCAGCCAAACCAGATAGATACTATAGAGTGCCTGACTCACACAAATTCCTATACAAAAGCCCTGTTGCTGACCCAGAGACAATCTCCCAGGGTCCCAAAGGGGCTAAGGCTTCTATGGCTAAAAATCCTGTACACTCTGAAAGGGACTCCAGAGCACTAGATAGGTGGAGGAAGAAGGTTTACACCTCAGCTACTCTAGCTATGAGAGCACTAAATTGTCAATTTCACATGCTTAAATACCAGCAGATCCTAATGTCTCAAATAAAACAAAAGATGGGCACGCACCCTCAACAGTCTGAATTCAAGGAAATGCAGGATCTGTTGCATGCAGCTGAACAGGTGGGCAAACATACTTTACAATGTGGTTTTGATGCCTTGGAAGCTTCCTCTAGAGCAGCTGTTACTGGGTCTGTTATACGTAGGCATGCTTGGTTAAAGGAGCAATCTCTGCCTGATCATGTTAAAGCAAAGTTACTAGATGCACCCTTACAGCACGATGTCTTATTTGGGGTTAAAGCAGAGGAGGTTTTAAAGAAAATGGAGGATAAGGTAAAATCTATGCAGACGGTCAAAGATTTCTTACAGGTCCAGCCCCCACGCTTCAGCAGAAATTGGCCAACAAAAAATTGGTCCTTTCCAGCTTCTGACAGACCACAGAGGGGTAAATACAGGTGACCAAGGGGCAGAGGACAAGCACAAATCCCTTACAAAGCTCGCCAATGGGGAACTGCAACACAGAAGGGAGGAGAAGACAGGTCCCAAACTACTAGAAGGCAAACACAATGACTTAAACCTCAAACTGCCAAGCAAAACTCTCTTGGCAGCTCCCTTGGGAGGAAAATTAGCACTTTTTGCAGACAACTGGCGCATCATCACAAAGGACAAATGGGTCCTAGACATTATCTCACAAGGATACAGATTCCATTTCCACACCTTGCCAAGGATAAAAGCAATGCCAAACCTGCCACAAAATCAATGGGCAGAGGCACAAAAACAAATTACATCTCTCATGGACATGAGAGTCATTCAACTGGTACCTACACAGGAGCAAGGCCAAGGATTTTACTCAAGGCACTTTCTAGTCCCCAGAAAAGACAATGCTTGGAGACCCATTCTGGACCTTTCAATTTTAAACACCTTTTTGCAAGTACCCAAATTCAAGATGATAACACTACAGCAGCTTCTTCCCATGTTGGGCAAGAAAGCTTGGCTAGTAATGTTGGACCTCAAGGAGACATACCTGCATGTCCCTATCAGACAAAATTGCAGAAGATACCTCCATTTCATTGCAGGTTCAACCCATTACCAATTCTCTGCACTGCCCTTTGGCTTATCTACTGTGCCCAGGGTCTTCACAAAATGCCTCGCACCAGTAATTGCATACTGCAGACAAAGAGAAATTCAAATATACCCATACCTGGACGACTGCCTCATCCAAGCAGAAAGCAAGGACATTCTCTTACAACACCTGGCTTTTGTAAAACATCTTCTACGTTGCCTAGGGTACACAGTAAATGAAAAGAAATCAAAACTAGTGCCCTCACAAAATATGACATTCCTGGGTGCCAGCTTGAATACAGTGGCTTAGATGGCTTATCTGATGCCAGACAAACAACTACAATTAACTCAATACTTCAGAACGATGGCAACAAAGACCCAACTCCCTGCAAGAAAAATTCTGCAGGCCTTGGGCTTCATGGCATCTTGCATACTACTAATACCATTTGCAAAACTGCATATGAGGAAATTACAATGGTACCTAAAAAGCGTATGGACTCAACACAGCCACAGCTTGGAAACAATGATACCTCTCATTCCCTGCCTTCAACAGGAGTTTCTATGGTGGTCACAGGCATGTCACCTCAACAAGGGTCAGCCTTTCACCTTACCCCCAGCCAGGCAAACTATGACAACAGATGCCTCAGACTATGCCTGGGGGGCACACATGGCAGGATGGTGCGTTCAAGGCATATGGACTGCAGATCAAAGGAATCTGCACATCAATCAAAAAGAAATGCTAGCTGTACAAAATGCTCTGACAGCCTTCAAGGACCTCTTACATCCAGGACAGCTTATCATAAGGACAGATAACACCACAGTAATGTGGTACATAAACAAACAAGGGGGTACACACTCCTACCCTCTATGCAGGCAAGCAATTACCTTGTGGAACACAGCACTGGCTTACCAAGTTCAATTACAAGGTCAATTCCTGCCAGGAAAAAAGAACACATTGGCAGACGACCTAAGCAGAAACATCATGGATCCCCACGAGTGGAAACTGGATCCACAAGTATTTGCAATGATAACCCAGAAATGGGAGCTCCCAGACATAGACCTGTTTGCCAGCCCCCAAAACTATCAGCTAACAAAATTTTGCACAAGGACTTTTCACCATCAAGCTTGGAAAGTGGACACACTGTCATTCAGTTGGAAAATGCTGACAGTGTATGCCTTTCCTCCATTACCCCTTCTCACAAAGGTGTTGCTGAAAGTCAGGATGGAGAGACCCCAAATGATACTCATTGCCCCAGACTGGCCATGCCAGCACTGATACCCACTATTAAGGAATATGGCCCAGGGCTCACCATGGATTCTACCACAAATTACTCATCTGCTCCACAGCAAGACAATCAGATTCTACACAGCCAGCTCAAAACCTTAAACTTGGCTGCATGGCAAATCACCTAAGCAACCAGCCAGCTCCTCTCTCTCAAGCTGTTATGGATGTTATTCTGGAGGCCAGGAGGCCCAGCACCAGGAAAGCCTACTCAGACAAATGGAAAAGGTTTTGCGCCTGGAACCAAGCTAAAGGCCATAATACCCTTCAGCCTGACATACCTCAGATTCTGCAATATTTAACTGAGATGTTACACAAAGGGCTTTCTTTTTCATCTATTAAAATCCACGCCTCAGCTATTTCAGCTCACTACAACACGGATCCTCCCTTATTTTCACATGCACTCCTAAGGCAGTTTCTCAGAGGGGCCAAAAACGTTAGGCCTCCAAGGAGAGCACCTACACCTACTTGGGACCTCAACTTTGTTCTGGAAAAACTTACGCTACCTCCTTTTGAGCCAGCTTTCTCAGCTGACTTAAAGTTTATATCATGGAAGACTGCCCTGCAGCTAGCAATTACTTCAGCGATTAGAGTTTCAGAGCTTCAGGCACTAATGGCAGTAGAGCCTTTCCTCATTTTTCATCAAGACAGAGTTTCTCTATGAACTAACCCCTCCTTTATGCCTAAGGTGGTATCCAGTGTGGCTCTAAATCAAACCATCCATTTACCCACCTTCTTTCCAAATCCACAGAACAAAGGAGAAAGACTCCTGCATTCCTTGGACATTCACAGGCAGCTATGTTACTACTTGGATAAAACTAAGGTTTTAAGAAAATCTGACCAGCTTTTTGTATCCTATGCTACAGCATCACAAGGAAAGGCTATCTCAAAACAGACCATTTCCAAATGGATAGGACATTGCATACGTTTTTGCTACACCCATCATGGAAAACCAGTTCCTGCTAGCATAAGGCCCCACTCTACCAGGGCAGCAGCTACATCTACAGCCTTTCTCAGGGGGGTGCCAACCAAGGATATTCTGGAAGCTGCAACTTGGAGTTCAGTACACACCTTCACCAAACATTACCACTTACCACTTTAAGACTAGAGCTGGCTTCGCCACTGCAGTTTTGCAGGGCCTTCTAGCCTCCTCTAACCCTGTTTGACTCCACCTCCCATCCTTAGTTTTGGGATTCTACCCAAGTGTGATGACTGCAGCAGAGTAACACAATGAATGTAGTACAGTTTTGTACCTACCATAAATGTAAATGTTCGAGTGTATACCCTGCTGCAGTCCAGGTTACCCTCCCTCCATCCCCTCTGACCTAACTAAAACCTTTCAATACCTTAAAATCTGTTACAACCTTTGTTGTGTATTTGCTTATAGCTGGAGGGATATCTTGTTTATGCTAAACTCTTTATTATTGGTACTGTCTATTGACCACCATTTGGGGTGGGCACCTGACATCCGGGGCAAGAAAAACTGAAGAAAATGGCGTTGGATGCCTCTGATATACCACTGGCGCTCTGACGTCAGGGAAGAAGTGACAGCAACCGATGCCGGACCAAGACTTTGGAATTCGGGCCAACTGCGGGACCGCCTGACGGCAGGATAACCCAAGTGTGATGACTGCAGCAGGGTATACACTCGCACATCTACATTTATGCTAGGTACAAAACTGTACTTTGTCTGCCAGTAACAGTAATAGAATATATGCATACATGTACCTGCCAATCTTTGTGCCAGACTCTCACCTTTGAATTTTTTGATTTCTTCCTCTGTCCCACCTATGACCCACCCAATTCATTGTCTTTGGAGGACATGGGCAGTAGGATCAGGAGGCCGGCAAATAGGCAAAAACTACTGGACTTCCTCCCTAGGGCTCCTGTCTCTCACTGCTGTGGCAGAGGCACCTTTTTTTTGGTATTTATTTAGTTATTTATTTTTAGTAAAAAAGTACATAAATACCATAAAGGCACCCCTGCAAGAGCAGCACCTAGTTGGCATGTGCCTAAGGTCAGCTATGGGACAAGCCTTTGTAGCACGTCAAGGTACTTAGTCCACATATGTCATTTTGCACCTAAGATTGTACACAGCACAGCTCACTTGCATACTTGTACTTCCACTTTGATTATCAGGTTTAGCTGTGTGGTGCTCTGGTTTTGTTTGCTTAGCAAATAAATGCTAACCTAACTCATTTGCAGGAAACAGACCCCTGTGAATCCATATCAAAATGCACTACACAAAGCATATATTGAGTATATTATAATACAGTCTTCTCTAAACCACCCACTCAAACCTAGTAGGACATCAGCTGCCAGCAAGGTACCAGGCTGGGTTGTAATCAATTTAGTAAACACACTATTGCCAGGTGCAAACCATCACATGACAGTACCTCTCCCAAAACACACTTGCAGGTATTTAATATGACTACTAGGGAAGTTACTCTGTGCTCTGGTTTTGGGTCATGTAATGTTCTTAGATTCATAGCTGTGTATTAGGTTAACAACCACAATGGCCTTTTTTAGCCTAGCCATGCATCTCAAATCTCCAACAGGTTTTGGTACACTTGGTAAGTGTAAGGGGCTTGAGAGATTAAATATTTACAAGCAGTGGCCAGGGAGATGAACCATTTATGGGCTGCCTGCCTCCATTAGAGACCTAGGTGACAAACCAGAGATGAATTTCCTGTTTCCCATCCAGTTGTTTTATAGAGGAACTCTGCTTTACATAGATAGGGACCTTGTTCCAGAGAACAGGGTAGTCTCTGGGGTACATACCTGTCCCTCCAGAAAGTCCTATTTATATCGCAGCAAGGTTTCTGTCTTTAGAATGGGTAAGTCTAGTGCTGTTTGTTTTGTGGATATGCAGGAGGTCTGTCAGGGTGGGGTCTGACAATGCCTTGTAAATCGGGCATAGATCTCCCATAAGCAGCCTGTAGAAGGATACAGGGATAGGGTTTTGAAGCAGTCTGCATAGAACATGTTACTTTCACCCTGTATTCTTTCAGTAAGGAACCTCTGTCATTGTTCTAGTTGTTGGATGTGCATGGTTAGGTACATACCAAAGGGACCATTGTACTCAGTGATAGGTCTGATGAATGCCGAATTCAGTGGAACAATGACTTCCCTAGTCTTAGATGCCATACTTTTGTTTATAAGTTGCACAACAGAATGATTTTGTCACTACTGTAGACATGATGGTCAAAGGAAGGATTATTGTCTATATGTGTCTCCAGAGTCCCTGACTACTGGATAAAGTCTTAGGGGTGTGTTGTTAATAACCAAAACCATTACCAGCAAAAAAAAAAAAAAAAAAACTGCAGCTGGCCAAAGTCCAAACAAAACACACATTAAATTTATGCTCACCTCTTCAACATGCCATCTAGGAGAAACCATTACTACAGATATTTGTTCATTCACAGGTCATGCAAGGTATTTGTTCTGGCTTGTGCCTATCAACTCCACTGGACATACAGCAATATCTGTACCGTGTAGAACCCCCTGTGTTTTATTGCGCTTACATACGCATGCATGTGTGTGTGTGTGTGTGTGTGTGTGTGTGTGTGTGTGTGTGTGTGTGTGTATGTATGTATATATATATATATATATATATATATATATATATATATATAGTATATCTGTGTTAGAACTGTATTTTGTTGTTTATTGTAGATTTAGATGCATCCTCGGTTTCAGAAAGACACTGCATACATACATTATTTATTTATTCAAAAACAAGTCAAGACAGACAACCTACATGATAGAGAAGCTAATCCCAGCTGTCAGCAGTTGTATTTCAGCATGGTACTATACACTTCATCAATCACCTATTCACATTCCTCTTTGACCCTCGCAGTGGTAAGAATCAGCACCATTGTGTAAGGGGCATGGTTTACATACTATTATTTGCTAATAAGTTAAACCGCTGCCTTCTCTGGAATACTGGGAAAAAAAGAAAAACTTGCAAATGCAAAACCACCAGAAACATCTCCCAGAATTAAACCTGTATTAACACATGTAGCTGCTCACAGCTTCAAAGAAACTAGCAGGATTCAAAACTAAGACATTTTCTAAACAAAACAGCAAAGCAGCTACCACCGTACTGATGCTGAAACTCAAGCAAGCTGCACCCATCAACTGTTATGGAAGGCACAACACTGGCATCAGATCCAGTGATCCATCATTTGACATACATTAAGATGTCCCACTCACTAGGTTGAACAAGGAGAAGGTAACAGTCATTTGTCTATCAGGTGCCAGGATCCGCCACATAACACATGCACTCAGGTCACTCCACAACAAGTACAAGTATGAGTCAGTCATTGTCCATGTGGGTGTGAATGACCTGAGATGCACCTCCCTGGACTGCATGAAAAGAGAAATGGAAGAGCTCTCAGATTATGTGGCCCAGGCAGATATGACCATAACCCTGAGCAGTATCCTACCATCATCCAGAATGATACCACAGTATAAGCAGAAAATGATTGACTTCAGCAATTGGCTTAGTTTCTGGTGTCATTCTAAGGGGATCCAGTATCTGTCTGCATGGGATAACATGATTGACAGACCTCAATGCTTTGCCAGAGATGGCCTGCATCTTTCACCCTTAAGGTTCAGAGTACTGGCTAAGGCTCTTGCCACCCCTATAATGCCTTTTTTAGGTGGTGTTCCAAAGACCAAAGTTCCACTGTAACAACTACAAACACAATCTGAGGGTCATGATGCTCAAAGACAGAAGTCTAAATCTCAAGATACACTCACTCGAAGCACTCCTCAAAATGGAGAACGTTGACATTTGTGCTGTAACAGAAACCTAGTTTAAAGCAGCAGAAAGCACCCCTGCACTTCCAGGCTACAACTCATACCAGACCTTTCGGCCCCGGAACATGGCCGGAAGCTCCAAAGGTTGTGGTGTCTCCATATTCATAAAGGATCTGCACACCTCCAGACTAGTAGCCCCAGCTTAATGCATCTGAGATATTTCAGGTACTACTAACACTGGGTAAGACAGCGATCCAGATCATAGCCTGCTATAGGACCCCAACCATGTCCTTAGACTCTCACTCCATGTTACTAAGCATCCTGGAATCTATCAGGGTCCAGCCTAATACTCTCATATGAGGAGACTTCAACTACCCCCCCCCCCCATCAGCTGGGAAAACTCATGTACCAATGCAGTGGCCCGATGTTTCCTGGAATTCATCAGTTCCAATGCCTTGTACCAGCTCATCCTAACCCCCACTAGAGGAAGCAACATTCTCGACTTGGTTATCACTAACATGGATGACCATTGCTCTGCACCAATAGTCAACTCCTCCTTGGTTAGATCCGACCACAAACTAATCACCATGGAAATCTACATTTCACCCACACCCCCCAAAAGGTAACCACCTTGAAAAACTTCTCCAAAGCTGACTTTGGGCTCGTAAAAACAGAGGTGACTAACTTCACGGCACCCATGCCAATAGAAAATAGCTGCATGAATGCTGAATCATACACCAGTGCATTGTATGAACATGCACATAAATACATGGAACTAGCCATACCCAGTAGAACCAAGATGCTCTCCTCCAAAAAAAGGAAGCCAATCTGGTGGTCCCCAGCCATCAATAAACTCTACAACAGAAGGAAGAAACTGATGCAGAAAAAGGTCAAGTCCCAAGACTGGAAAAAGTCCCTTACTAGCCTCAAAAAAGTTGAGATCCCTTATCAAATACTCTAAAGCCAGCTATGAAGGCAGAATTGTGGCAGACACTAAAAACAACCACAAGCCTTCTATAGTTATATCAATAACCTCCACGGCAATACCTAGATTTGCTCTGAGTTACTACACAATGATACCTCCTATACTGAGCTAACAGATATTGCCAACATACTGGCTGACAGATTCAGTGCTAACTTTACCTCCCCCCAAATGCCCAATCATAATACCAAAAGAATGATGACAGGTACTCAACATTTTTGCAGAATAGGTAAAAGCTGCATTGTCGAAGGCCAAGAATACATCATCCATGGGACCTACTAATATCCCTGGCTGTGTTCTACATGAGCTACAAAATGAACTGTCACCACATCTGTGTGCCCTGTTCAATCACAGCCTCACTTCAGGCTTTATCCCAACATAATGGTGCACTGCTACAGTCATCCCCCTCCATAAAGAGGGAGCAGCTACAGACCATGGGAATTATCACCCCATTAGTTTGACAAGTCTGATATGTAAAGCTTTGGAGTGCATCACCATGGACCTGTTTAACAAGGATACAGGTAGTCTACAAACTCTAGACCCCATGCAATTTGGTTTTGTTAAAGGGAGATCCTGCCTGCTTAACCTGGTTGACTTCTTTGAGACAATCACCAAGGCTGTGGATGAGAGTAAGGCAGTGCACACAGCCTACCTCAATCTGGCCATGGCCTTTGATACCTTTCCTCATTCAGGAATTATTGATACATTCGCCAAACTAGGCATCAACCCCTATATCACTAAGTGGGTTGTAAATTGGCTCAGAGACAGAACCCACAGAGTGAAAGTAGTGGGTTCCAAATCAGAATGCTGATCAGTCATGAGTGGAGTCCCACAGGGATTGGTCCTGGGTCCTCTCCTGTTTGGCATCTACTTCTCAGAAGTCCAGGCCAACACAGAGGGACTCCGGGTGACCGTTCACAGACGACTGCAAGCTGGGAGCCATTGTCAACTCCCCAAGTGATGTAGACATCCTACAGAAAGGCCTCATTGAGACCAGTGACTGGTGTCGGAGCCATGGCCTTAAGCTTAATGGCAAAAAATGCATTATCATTCCCTTTAGTAAAAACTCAGTCCCCACTAATTACCACATTGATGGGAGCCCACTGAACACCAAAGGTGTTATAAGAGATCTGGGCACCCAGGTTGACAGCAAATCCTCCTTCAATTACCACATTGCCACTGTGGTGAGAAAGTCCCTCTATGTGGCACACCTCATAACCAAGGGTTTTGCATCCAGGAAGAAAGAGGTCATTATCTCTCTCTACTCATCCTTCATTAGACCAGTCATCAAGTATAATGCCCCATTTGGCATGTACCTTACCAGACACCTGCAACAGCTGGAAAGGCCACAAAAGTACCTCATGAAGAGGATCCAAGGCCTTAAACACATGTCTTACATGGACAGACTCAAGAAACTTCAGCTATTCTCTGTCTCTTATCCTCTACTTAGAGGCGATCTCTGTTTGACTTACAAAGCCATGTCCAACCCAGCCCTGCTAGAAATGCTACACCTAAAGAAATCCCAATACCTCCAAATCACATGCTCCAGCAAGATCAACCTCATTACCACAATCAACAGAACTTGCTGGAGGGACAGGTTCATCACCCAGAGACTGCCCATACTCTGGAATATGCTTCCTGTTCATGTCAAGCAGAGCACCTCGCTGGCCCTCTTCAAGAGAAATTTTGATGAGTGGATGGGTAACAAAGTTCACCCCAGTGATCACTCCAGTGGCTCTACCGGATAGAGGCACTGGGAACTAACATCGGGCAGCACGATGCCAAGGCACTTTTTTTGGGATAGGCTTGTTAAGGCTCCAGGACCATTAGCTTAGTACACACCTATGAACCTATGGGTAATATGGTGGCTTAGGGGCTGATATTTCTGTATGTATTTGTGATTGCTTCCCTAAGCATTCAAGCCTCTTCCCAAAACATCCTGGTTGACTAGCTACTCAAACGAGTGTCAATATATTTCGTGTTTATTGTTGTCCTTGTGTCTTACATCATGGTAGAAAAGGGACTAGGATACAAAACACATTAGCTTGTGTATGCTTTTTAACAACAAATGGCGCAACTGGATGATTGATAATCCAGAGGAGGCAGAATATAAGAAAATACCACTGCTGTTGGTTGGTCTTGATGCAAAGAAAGCACTTGACAGAGTATACTAGGATTTTATGAGTAGGGCATGGAAGCATTTGCATTTCCTGATACAATAATAAGGTTAATTAGGTGGCTATATGAAGGATCAGAAGCAAGAATTTAAGTGAAAGTGTCCCCCTTAGATAAGTTGTGTTTGAACAGAGGAACCAGGCAGGGTTGTCCACTTTCCTGTTTGTTATTTCCTTTATATTTAGAGCATTTGGCAAAGGAAATAAGTGACTCAGATATGCAGGGATTTAATTTGTATGGCATCAAGAAAAGTTGGCTTTATTTGCAAATGATATTTTGTACCTGATAAATCCAGAAAGGGACATTTCAGTATATTTGTGAAGCATTTTGAGACAGTTTTGTGTCTTTTGGGGTTATAAACTTATTTATGCATATAGCCTTTGTTTAATCTTCAATAATGTGCTCACACATTAATTGGTCTAGCAATACCTACGTTTACAGGGAAATGATAAGATTAATTATTTAGGAGTATGGATTAACAAGGTTTCTGTTAGACAGTTAAGGATATGTGGGAAGAGGCTAAACAGAAGATAATACAAAAACTGAGAAACTGGAAGCTCCTCTTTATGGATATTTATAGTAAGATAGAATCACTGAAAATGTTTCTAGTCCCTTTAGTTTTATATATGGTCAGGAATATTTTTGGCAACCAGAGGAGAAGTTGTGGTCAATAATAAAGAGTTGAAGATATTTATATTGGAGAAAAAGAGGGCAAGAGTTAGGTTAGGATAAGTTGATCCTTCCACTAATACAAGGTTGCTTAGGATTACTTGATTTGAAGGGATATTTTTAGAGTTACACAGTTAAGGCTCATATACATAACAAGCAGAAAGCTAGAATTCAAAATGGAAAGTGATGATGATAAAGGAGGGGGGGTGTTCAAAGAATAATGAGAGAGTGGGATTTGGGATGTAGATCCTTAAGGAGGAGAATAACAAACCAACAAAGTATTATATTCATAAAGTAGCAGAGATTATTATAAGAACTAAGCCAACATGAGACTGGAGAAAGGAGTTTTTTGCCAGTAGCAATGACTGTAAGTAGAAGCACAGAAAATTGACAAGAGGGGGTTGGAATTTACTAGAGAAAACTGGTAAAGGAACCAAGGGATTGGGAGCAAAGAACTAGAGAGGGGAAAGGTAATAGAGTGGGATGAGGCCAAGGTGATGATGGGTCTGCAGGCTAGAGACTGCCTTCCCTACCATGGATTGATATCAGAGTAAAGGCAAAGAGTAAGGGATAGAAGAATAATAATTGAAGGACCTGCTCTGGTAAAATTTTTAGCTTAGTAGTCTGTGTAGCATATTACATGTTAACTGTAAAAATTAGTCCAAGGAGGCTTGAAAAGATTAGGAAGAGATACAGGAAATGCAATTTACAAGAGTACAAATGGGAAGATATCTGTATCGCACCCAAGTATGCAACAGAATCCAAAAGATTTAGGATATTTGCTTGGATGTGTCTGCATGGTTATTTTTATACGCTAAGAAGACTGCAAAGAAACTTTCCTCAGATAAATGGCAAATGTCAGAGGTGTGATGGGGAAGAAAGAGGTAACTGCGAACGTATGTTCTAGGAGTAAAATGAGTTGGCAGATTTAAAAGATTACCCACAGACACAGGATCAGAATTGCCTTGATGCCTTGACATAGTAAGGCCTTAAAATTAATTCTGTTGACTGCCAAAAAAAATTACTAGCAAATGGAAATTAAAGTCTAAACCGACTGTATTTGAAGAGATGAATATTTCAAATGAGACAAAGGAACTAGAAGGGGGAGCTTTATAAAAGTGAAGGAGCAAATTACATAGAAATAAATGGAAATTGCAAGAACAATACCTGTAGAAATAATGTTCCTGAATAGGAGGAGAGAAGTTTTTAGCAATTTATGTAATGTTTGACTGATGATAGAAGGAAAGGATATGTGCTGTACAATGTATATAAATGGAAAAATACTTAATATGGTTTATTCTCTTTTAATGTGTGTCTTAACTGGTAATTTATTAAATATGTTTAAAAAACTCAAATGGCTCAATTGAATGATTATTTCTCATTATGGATTATTCAACAAACACATTTCTGGGGAATTTCTAAAATGAAATAAGTCTGCTTTAATTGTAACTCTGTGAAATGTACTACTGTAGACCATAGCTCTCAAGTATACCTTATTGTTATTAGCTTCAAATTGCAAATAAAAAATTATTTGATTAAACAGCATACCTGCAAGTGCTTTGGAGATGTGGGCTGAAAATACATATAAGGCAAGAAAAAAATTAACAAATAAAATAGTTTTTCATTTTGTGTCCTAAACACTCCATTTCTCTAGCTACTGCACATTGAAAGGGTGTGTCACACATCAAGTGTTAAGAATTTTAACTGACATCCATGAAAGATATTTTGATGAATAAATACAACTCAGTATAACTTTTTATATGTAAAAAGCATGCCTTTAACCTCATAGTGCAAGAATTAAGGACAAAGACAAAATATAGTAAAGGAAAAGTACCCCAAAATCATGAACATATTTTAAATATTGCACTTAAAAAGTGGTTAGAACAGGATTTGCATTAGCATGCAATTTCTGGAAGAGGTGAAGTTTTAAACTCAAGTGCCTGTCATTATTTAGTTAGGGATATATTCAACTTTTTGCCTAAAAATGTGAATTTTACAAGGAACATTCCAACAATTGGGGAAAATCAAGGAAATTCTGCAAAATGAGGGACTGTTGAAAGTTATGGTATAGAGCAGTAGCTAGGTTAACTGGCACTGCCTCAAACTAAAGTTAGAGTTAAAAAAATCATTCAATTCATTTAAATACTGGCACGTGCATGTGAGTGTTTATATGGCTTGAATGGATGAACACTGGCATCGCATGCTTGCCAAACGTCAGCACTGATTAAAAGGCAACTGAAGATCACATGGCAGTATCCCTGACAGCTTGTACCTAAGGCAAAAGCCCCCATCTCTGTTCTATATATGGTTCCCATCCTATAAGCTTAACTTGTTACTATTTCACATTTTTTCCTATTGCGCCACATTATGACAACTAGAGTTCCATATTCTTGTAGTGGAAGGTTGGGAGATATGCAGTAGAGATCTTATTATACATGCCTATTGTGCACACACAATACAGTGAACAGCTGTCTGGAATGGAAGAAAAAGGCAAAACCATCATCAGAAGGAACAGAAACAAGAGACAGTTAGTCTCCTCCAATGACTAATGTTGTGTCTTGTTGTGTCTTTTGGCTTTTCCCGGTTAGGGGTCGCCACAGCGGAATTCTTGTCCGCTAATGATTGGCAGTAGATTTTTACATGCCAAGTTGCCGGCCCTGATGCACAACCTTCAACGAAGGTACGCCCATTCGCACATGTCTCCACACAGAAGACGCTCTAGCTGAGACTCTAACAGGACAATGTCTTACTGTGAGGCGACAATGCTACCGCAGCACCACCACCGCCCTCCAATGACTAATAAAAACATGTAAATAAAATGGGTTTCAGTGTGGGAAGGGGTTTTAACTCTTATCTTAGCAGTGTTACCATTTTACAGGCCTACAAGCCTCTGAAATGTGTTAACATTATTTTTAGTACTTAGCCAACAATGCACAGCATTCCAGTGTGGTGGGCTGTCTTTAAAAAAAGAAAAGTTTATAAATGTGTGACAAAGCTTTTTTTTCCAATAGTTTTGCTACCCCATGCTTGACTGCATATACACTATAGTGTACAAAGCATACTCTTGCTGACACCCTTGCTTTTCAATCTATATGTAGGAACTTTGCGGTATGCCATTGTTACTAATCAGGTAATACTTTTAAACAATTTTAATATGCATATGATGACTAAATGGAAAATATTTTACAGCACCTCAGTTTAAGTTGTAGGATAGTTCATCCAAAAATAAGCTTATGAAACATTTAAAACTCAGATAATACTGACTTCCTTTAAAACAGTGAATTAAAATTCATTCACAAGGAAAGCTAATAAAAGAAGGGAATAAGCTCCTGTTCATCTACATGAGCCCTCAAATATGCATCTATAGCTGTGTGTGTGTGTGTGTGTGTGTGTGTGTGTGTGTGTGTGTGTGTATAAATAAATATATAATAGGTTCCTGTGCTTTGTTAGTATGTTCAGTATATCAAACCTTTTTTAGGTGCCTCTTTTGATGTAAATACACCTTTGTCACACATTGCTGGCATTTCTGTGTACAGTGGGGGGGGGGTGCTTTTGCTCTTTCCCTGCAGCTGTCTGACTTCAGAGTTGATATATTTAAGTAGCAAGGGTATAGATCTATGTTAGAATGTTGCCATTCTTGGCACTGAACCAAAATAATCGAAAGATCGGAAAGTTGAACTGCAAAATATGCAAAGCTAAGAATATCACACAATACAAGTAGATAGTTGTGTGAGATCACAGTACAGTGGGAATTCAGGTTTTACCCCTTTCTCAGCTGCGATGCGATGTCAGAGTTGGTGTATATAATTAGAAAGGGGGGATGTAAGAGATGGGGGCTTATTCCCCTGTAAAAAAATTCTTACAATGTTGTTACACTTTACTATGTTGCAGTTTTATGTTCTGTTCTTTCCGTTATTTGGGTTTGATGTTGTGAGTGCTGATATTTTGCCAAGTTGACATTCTAAGACAGACTACGAGGGTGCAAGGGGGCTTTCTCCAGTCCGTAAACACTACTCTTTCAATTTATTTTCAGTTTGCTTAGTTTTGACCATTTGTGGTCTCTGTAATGATGGTAGATGTGGGGAGTTGACAGTTTAGTAACATTTTCTGGATCTATTTTACTCAATCGACTTTTTAATTAGTCAAAATTCAAATGGTTGAGACCACATGATCAACAGTTTAAAAAGTCGAACATCCAGACTATAGCACAAACAGCATTTTTGCAAGGAGACAGGCCCCCTACACTCCCCACACCCCTTGGTAATTATATAACTCCTGAGAGATTGTATTATAGTGGGATAAAGGGCACATTCCCCTATCGCTACTCTACAATCTCCATATAATTCATTTGGCTTTTTAAACTGTCACTAACGTGGTCTAGACCATGTAAAGTTTGACGATTTAAAAAGTAAATAAAGTAAAATAGACCTTGTAACTAAAGTAAAATAGACATATGGGTCTACTACGGTTGATTGAAAACTCACTTGACTGAAAATGAAATTACTAGGACCACTTCACTGTAAGCTCACTTCACTGAAAACTATTTTCTTTTAAACTCATTTCACTGAAAGTCATAAATGGCATTTTCCCCACTGTAGTGTAACCCTGGAGTTAGTGTGTAAAGTAAGGGGGGTGTGGGGGCATATTATAAACATTTTAAACTATACACAGTGATACAAGTGCAGTAAATAACTGTTTCCAAAAGAGAATATATAACCAAGATATGTGGGGGGCTGTGCCCCCCACACCCCCTCCTTACTTTATATACTAACTCCAGGGTCGCACTACAGTGGGGAAAAGGCCCTTTATGACTTTCATCGAAATGAGTTTCAGTCAAGTGAGTTTTCAGTGAAGTGGTCCTAGTAATTTCATTTTCAAACAAGTGAGTTTTCAATCAACCATAGTAGACCCATGTATGTATATATATATATATATATATATATATATATATATATATATATATATATGGTTCTACCTGAGTTAGACGACACGCCGGAACATCGACACGGAAATCACGAGCCCCAGAAGATCGACAGTTCAGAAGACCGACGCGACGGGCCCCAGAAGATCGACAGTTCAGAAGACCGACCCGATGGATGAAAGCACTGACGCCGAGGATGCCGACATGGGAAAAGGCTGTGTAAGTATGTGGCAGTGACGGAAGTTAGGGTGCAAGTAAGGTAAGTGTGGATATTGACGGTCTGTGGGGATAGGGGTGGGTTAAGTGAGTTAGGGTTAGGGAGCAGGTCAGGTAAGTTTGCGGCAGTGATTGTGTTTGGGTTAAGAGCGGGATAAGTGAGTTAGGGTTAGGGAGCGGTTCAGGTAAGTGTGCGGTAGTGATTGTGTTTGGGTTAGGGGCGGGATAAGTGAGTTAGGGTTAGGGAGCGGGTCAGGTAAGTGTGAGGTAGTGATTGTGTTTGGGTTAGGGGCGGGATAAGTGAGTTAGGGTTAGGGAGCGGGTCAGGTAAGTGTGCGGTAGTGACGGACCTTAGGGTTAGGGTTTGGGTTAGGGTTGTAGGTAGTTGTGTATGTGAGGTTTAGTGTGGGTTTGTAGGGATTTTGGTGTGCTTGTGTTGTGTATGTGGTTTTTGGACTGGGAATGTGTTTTGTTTGTTGATTGTTGTGATTGTGGTGTGTGCAGTGTATGAGGTTTCGTGTTTGTGTACCGTCGGTTATTTCGTTGTCGGGCATGTGGGGTTTCGTGGTTTTGTACTGTCGGTTATGTGGTTTCGGTGATTGCGTTGTCGGTGTTTTGGGGTTTCGTTTATGTCAGGTAGAACCATATATATATATATATATATATATATATATATATATATATATATATATATATATATATATAATGTGGGTTAAATTAACTCTGTGGTGTCATCATTTTGTAACAGAGTGAAGTGTTTGGGAAATTCATTGAAAGCACACTCTTAAGTGCCACTGATGTTAAGAGGAAGAAGATCAAGTGCACATGAGTTTGGGTTTCTAATGCCAGAACTTTGGGATATACTGAGTATGTGGGCAAGTGTTTGCAGATTTGGATTAGAGTAAGGAATATTGAAGGGGCTAGATGCAGTGGTGTGTATGTACATGTTGGTGCACATGATACATGTTTTATTTTGTGAGAGTGTTACAGGAAATGTTTTTTGAGATGTGGTATTGGGTTGGGGTTAAGGGCAAGGTTAGGGTTGGTATTAGTAAGGTGGTGCTTACTGAAGATTCAGTAGAGTGAATGATAGCTATATATGTGTATGGTTGTAGCTTGTAAGAGTGAATGCCCAAAAGATCAAATGTTTTTTTTTCACAGTTTTTTACAGTTGCTACTTGCTGTGTGGGCAAAACTGTGATACAGGAAAGACTGGGAATATGGTCTTTCTCAGCTGTTTAAAAAGATCAATCTCTCTTTGTTTTCTCATTGGAGTGTTTACGGTTTCATTAGATAAGCGTATATCCCCAGACAATGTAACCTAGTACCAAGGAAAGTAACATTCCTCAAGGGTACTACACACATTACCCAAGAAAAAACAAAGCATTAAAAAGGGAAAACTGGTTGTACAGGAATTATTAATCTTGATACCAACATACGAATTACTGAACTAGACTGTTGTCAGAACTTTTTATGCAAGATCCATGTCATAGGTCTCTCTACTTTCTTATTAAAAATAAGAAAACAGAATTGAAGCCGATTTTGCTTGTTTATGCCATTATTTATTGAGTTAAAACACGAGATGAGTGTTTTAGCCCTTGACAGAGTTCTAATTTACACATAGTAGTAACAAGTAATATATACTTCTCTATTTTCCATATAAATGGCAGTATAAGCTTAGAGTATGATATACTGAAATATCAGTACGTAGAACATAAAACAGCTGACATAATATTTCTCACTACCACATTATCAAAAATGCACAACACTGAACCTAATAAATACTACAATAAGAAAACACACTTCTTTTGCAGTGCTTACACTAAAGTCCCCTCCGTAACACTAACCTCTAATTTGCCTGATTTAGTGGTAGCGTTACAGAAAGTGGGTTTTAAATGAAGGTGTAGGGTTGGGGTTAGCCCAAATTACTAAGGTAAGTAGGAGGGATTCACAACTGTGGCTGTTAACATAAAGTAACCCAAAGGTTCCAGTCCTTTTTTAGTAACCGAACATTCAGACTTATTTGAAGTAAGTGTTCTTCTGAAATAGGAGCCATACTGATTGGTATTCCAAAGTACACTACTGGGAACCCATCTGTTTTCTCAATCTAGCAACAACTTCCTTTGGGACATCCCTTACCTTAATTTATTACTTTCTGCTGATGAAACAGCAATAACTAGAGCTTCATATCTCAACCAATCCTTAGTAACAGTCTGCAACAGAACTTTGAGTCTATTTGAAACAGGCTTACCAGTAATAAACTTATACTAACAGAAGCTCAGTAGTGTTGTTTGAACCTCAGCAAAAATATACTCTGCCAAAGACCTTGCTATTCATGACCCAGAAGTCATTTCCCTACCCAAAACAAATTTCAAAAGTACCTTGGTATTCTCTTAGGTGAGCAGTTAACTTTTCATTCTCTCTCTGAAGCTATAATTGACAAAATATTGAAAGTCCTAAAATAGTTTGCAAATTCTCTCTGAAGCTAGCCAAGTACTTGCAGTAAATGTACTACTTACTGTTACTTCACTCTTATCCACAAAAACAATTCCACCCAAGTAACAGCAAACAAGATTTTATGACTTAGTCTTTAACATCATTTTGAGACTTTATGAAAAAGAAATTAGCTTATTACTACGGCAATAGCAAACGTTTTATTAAATTCACTAAATTTATAAATGAGCCATGCAAGTTGATATTCAAGAACCAATTATTCCTTAAAGGATGATACAGCTGCCCACCTTTTTCACCACTCTTCTCACTCTCCACAACAAAAAGGCATTGTCTGAAATATCATCTGCATCCTGGAATAGCATACCACATAACTTTAGAAACAGTCAAATTTAGAAAAAAAAAACATTATAAATTAAAAATGTCATTGTTTTAAAGCTGCTGGATGATGCTTTCAGTTTTCTACAAGCAAGAAGTTGGCCAATGAATAACCTCCCCATGCCATGTTTATTTTGTAAGTATTGCAAATAATGTACATTTATATAATCCGGGTTCAGGTGCATAGGCAGAGAGACATTTCCCAGTGGTACATTTGGTTGGGGACACGTGGCTGAAGTGACATTCAGCTGCAGAAAATATGGCTGTTGTAAATTCCCTGTGGGCAAACAGGAGTGCACACTGCCATGCCCACAGCTTTAATAACCAAGTGCATGAGTGCAGAAAAAGTAGAGTCTCCTGTGCTCAGTGTACAGTACATGCTTATGTAACTACAACACGTAGAAGTGTGCTACAGCATAGAGGAGATCCTGCATGCTGCTGTAGTCAAATTTATGCTCCAGTATGAATTTTAGGTAATGTTCCCTAGACACTGTGAAGGCGATAGTGGCCCCATACACCAATTATAAAGGCACTGCCCTGTTTGCACTGCATATTTACTGCCACTGCCATGCCTAGTGGCCAGCCTGCTGCTCATGCTTGCCAATACTGCCCGCTGTGTCATGTTGCCTTGGGGGTTATGGACATTATTTTACCCCTGTGCATTTGGTTATTGAAGTCGTGGGCATGGCACTGCATTCTCCTCTTTGCTTACAGGGAACTCACAATAGCCATATTTCTCTACAGCTGAGTATCACTTCAGCCCTGTGTCCCCAACCAGATATACCATAGGGAAGCGTCTCGCTGCCTAGATGTCTGAACCCATACATTCCCTGTTATAGAAAGTGTCTTCGTTTCTACCTTTGGTTGCAAAGTCTTATTCTATAATCCATCTACTTTTCTATTTCTTGCTGGCAGCTCAATGCATTCATAAATATAGATAATTATTTCATACTAACACCGACAAGAGCTTTTATACTCCAAAGTCTCCATTTCGTTGTAGTTACTTAAATCTGTAGCCTGTCATTATTCTACATTCATTTGTTACCGACATTGACAAAATCTTTTATGCTCTGTAAATAATAATACCAATGTCGATTAAGAATGTTTCATGCTTAGAAGCTAATATTTCACCATTTAGTCAATTGATATATTTCAATTTTTCAAAACTCGTTTCAAAAACAATCTACCTACTGGCATTAGCAATGCTCCCCCTGCCCATATAGCTATGTGCATAGTAGCAGCTGTAGTATTAAACCCTGTCTGCAGTGGTTTTATTTCTTTATAGCCAAAGCGGCAACACCATCAGCTGTTAAAATACTCCTGTTTCTGTAAAGAAGTCCGAACTGCATTTTACGTTTACCTGCCTCATTTAATGTGCACAGATGAACGCTTTCTAACCTCAGTGTACATTTATCAGCTGCATAACACTAGTCCCTGCATAAAGGCAGTTCGCTATCTTTCCCTTGTGGCAACACTCAGAGGTATTAAGTGAACGTTTTTAATCTACTCAGTCAACATTTATCAGCTGCCACAAAACTAGCTCCTGCATAAAAGCGGTTACACTTTCTTTTCCTTGTGGCAACGCTCAGAGGCCCGTGATCGCTTCTTCCATTATTTATTGTTAGTACAGTTCAATTCTGCCCATGCGATTGCAGTTCCCACATGTTTTTTACAATTCCATTTATAATACCGCGACCTAAGCCCTGTGAGATATATTCACTCCAATTTACTACTGCTAGAATAGTATGACCTAAGCCCTGTGAGACATATTTGCTCCAACTTATTATTGTCAGAATATTGTCTTGGGTTTACTGCACTTGCTACTATTAACTGCATTTCTGTCTCTTGGCTGATATATTGGCACGAGTTTTTGCAATGTAAAGCTTATATTACGAGTGTGTTTATGAGTGTATCGTACTGTGCACTACTAGTACTTGCATTCCCATCTCTATGTAGCAGGATAGAGTTTTTTATTTGTGAGTGTCTAAGAGTGTATTTTACTGTGCGCTTGTAGTAACTGCATTTCTGTCTCTATGCTGATGTATTAGGAAAGTTTTTTTTTTGCAATGTTAATCATATATTTATGAATGTATTGTGCCTGCTATTTCCTTTCCTCCAATGCAAGAATTACCAGCTAATTGCATATGTTTTAATTCTTTGTCCTACTTAAGTTGTGTTCACATCTAGTCTCCTCTCCCTTTCACTTCCTTCCCTCAATTTCATTGCATAAGCACACCCGCACACTTTGCTAGCCCCACTTTCGGGGTTTTATGACTAATTTACTTCTTTACTTCCTCAATTATTAATCCTCCCTTATCCCTCTCAATCACTGTATTCTAATAGTTATCCCTTTTTTTCCTACTCTCTTTACAGCCTGCTCTACAGTATTCCTACCGTCACGAGTGCCTCCTATTGCCCTAAAGAACACCCTGCCCTTTGAAGCTACAACCTACAGGAATGTTGCACCACCATTAAACTTTAGTGTTCTATCTAGAACAATAATGTATGTAATAAGAATGTATTTAATTCTCTAGCTGTGACTGTTTGTAACTTTAAGGACCTCAGCCACATTTCCACCAGCAGCCCACGGTCACCTTTAGCTCCCCCCTTTCTCCCCCCTATTCCCTGACCATTGTTATTCTCTGGCATTTCCATATTGTTCTTCTAAATTAGTGGCCACTAAGCGACAGTGTTAACCTTTCTATTCTTTCAGTCTTACTTTACGTAAGTCTAGTATCTCCTAATCACCTTCATCAGCCCCCTGGTTCCCCATGCCCTGCCCTGGTAGAGTTACGTTTTACTTTTTACTGTAAGCAAATAATATCCTTCCCTAGTTAATTGACCTCAGACATTACAAAGTAACTCTCCTAACCTGCAGTACTTTGTTACTTATTGGCTTCTACACAGACTGATAGTTTTTTTCCTACCTTCTCCTCCATCTCCTTAGCTCTTACTGCTCCGTTCACCCTACGGGCTCACTCCGCTCCCCCACCCGCCTCCACTACTTCTACATTTATACTCAACAAACCACACCTACTTCTCCCATACTAATTAACTTACCTAATTTTACCAATTAACCCCTAAATTAATCTTAGCTTACCAATCCTCACCTTCACTCCACCCACTATATTTACACTCTTCACTTAAAGGTCTCTAAATACCTTCTCTAACTTACACCTACACCCTAATCATAACTTAGTTAACACCATGCCTTTCAAACTACTGACATTTATAACTTTAACCCATTCATTAATCTCCCTATCCTATATCTGCTACCTCACCAAACCTATTTACACCAACCACTCTCCTTCATTTCACTCAACCATCTCATTTCCTGTACAACACACACTCTATCACCTGCATATCCCCTAACCTCTACTCTCTCAATAACATTCTACTCTTCTCCTATAAACTGTTACCATACCACCAACCTTCTACTCAAATTCTTACCAGCCCCATCATTACAAACACCATCTCAAGGAACTCCAGAACCTACAAACCACTTACCAAGCAACTTAAACACCTCTTCACCTACATTCCCCAATTTATTTCTATCCTTGCCTCTGGTGACATACACCCAAACCCTGGCCCCTCCTCACCTCTTAGCTCTCCTTCCCCATCTCCTCCTAGGTCATCTTGCAGATCCCTCTACTTCACAGCACTAAATGCCCAAAGCATTTGTAACAAAATCCCAAACCTCCATGCCTGGCTTCTCCATAACAAACCCGACATTCTTTCCATCACTGAGACCTGGCTTAAACCACATATAACAGATTCAGAACTTATACCACTCAACTATTGCATACTTAGACATGATAGAACACACAAAAAAGGGGGAGGTGTCTGTCTCCTCTACTCCTCATCTCTCTGTCACTGCATATTCCAAACCTATCCCCAGATTTGGCAAAGCTGAATTACTTCTAGCCCTCCTTCAAATTAACAAACAAAAAATCCATCTGCATAGCCACCCTTTATATTCCTCCCTGAGACAATATTACAATCCTCGAAGACATTCTCTCCTGGCTCTCATCGAATATAACAAATGAAACTATAATCCTGGGAGATGTTAATATTAATTGGGACACTATCCAATCTCCAACAAACTCCTTAAATATAAACCTATATAACTTTACCCAACTTATTAACTCACCAACCAGGCCATCAAAAGTCTCCACTACTGGTAGCATCCTGGACTGGATTCTTGTTTCCCATCCTCAATACATCTCTAATAGTGGCACCCTTCCTGATCCATTAGGTGATCACATGCCCACTTTTGCCCTTCACCTTCCCTCCCCCATACAACTCAGCCACACCTACACTACTACTAGATCCCTAAAATACTTTAATCCCAGTGCCTTCTCTGACACTGTAAAAAGAGCCAACTGGAGCCCACTGAAAACTTTACCCCGGGATCATGCCATTACCTATTTCAACACAACATTCTTAAATCTATTAGACACCTTTGCCCCCATGAGAGCTAAATGCACAAAAAGCAATTCTGTACCTTGGCTAACTAAAAATACCCTAGCCACTGTATGCCAATAAGATAGAGCCTGGAAACGCTACCATAAAACTAAGACTTCTTTTTCCCTCAATGAATATAAGACACTTCACAATAAAGCAAAGAAACGTATTAACTCTGACCATAAAAACCTACTTCACCACTCTCCAAACAGAACACAATAACAACCCTAAAAAGTTCTGGGATGGAATCTCCTCTCTTCTAAATCCTGGTAAAAAAGAAAACTCCTGCCCCAACCAAAATGCCTCTGACTCTGATCTAGCTACCGAATTCAACTCATTCTTTATCGACTCCATATTGAAACTAACATCATCCTTCTCTAATAACCTATCTACCCCACAACAACCTTCACCTATCCCCTCCTCCTCCAATACATCTAGTTCCCTACCTCCTCCCTTCTCTATTAACCCTATCCAAATCTGTATCATAAAAAACTCCTTCAAAAATTGAAACCCTGCTCTAATGCCCCTGATGAAATACCCTCCTACTTCCCAAAAATAGCATCTGAAGTCATTGCCTTCCTAATCTGCATCCTAATAAATCGTTCATTCTCTGAAAGATATGTTCCCCAGCTCTGGAAAAAGGCCTACATAATTCCACTACACAAAGGAGGAAATAATAATGACATTTCCAATTTCCGTCCCATTGCTATTTTGTCTCCCATTTCAGAACTCCTCAAAAAATGCATCTACCTACAACTTCTACCTTATCTCACAAACCACAACCTCTTTACTCCTACCCAACATGGATTTTGTCCAAGCCACAGCACCACAACAGCCCTCCTCTCCTTCCTAGAAACTATAAACAAAGCCCAAGACTCTGGTCATATTGTATCTACACTCCTCCTAGACCTTTCTAAGGCCTTCAATACCATCTCTCACACCCTTCTTCTTACTAAACTCTCTAAACTAAATCTATCACACTCCTCTATTAATTGGTTTACCAGTTACCTATCCAATAGTAAACAAGCAGTTAAATGGAAAAAAGCTATTTCCTCTTTCCAAAACACACTCACAGGGGTCCCCACAAGGTTCAATTCTTGGCCCCCTTCTTTTTAATATTTTCATTAATGACTTCTACCAGGCCATCCCTAGCACCAGCCTCATCCAGTACGCAGATGACTCTATTATCTGTTCTGCAACCTCCACTACTGCACTAATAAAATTAACCCAGGATGCCTTCTCTTCCACAGAACAATGGATGCTAGAAAACCATCTAGCACTAAATGATACTAAAACAAAACTTATGCTATTTTCCCCTTCCAAATGTATTACCCTAGACAAAAGCTCTTTTTCCATTACCAGCAAAGATAACACTCCTCTTGAAACAGTCTCCACTGATAAATTACTAGTAATACTCATTGATGACCAACTAAAATGTGACAGCCATATCCAGATGAACATCAAAAAAAACTCACAAAAAACTCGGTGTGCTTTATTGCCACTATCGCTTCATCTCTCCCTCCAGCTGACTCACTCTTGCAGTTACATACCTCATCCCCTCCCTCTTGTATGGTTCCTCCATCCTTACTAATCTGCAAGCCTCCCTTAAATCTAAACTCTCCTCCAGTTACTATAAAATTTCAAAATTTGCAACCGGCCACAGGTCCAATACCCACCACTCTATCTCCTTGCACCAACTTAACTGGCTTGAATTGCCCAACTATCTTACCTGCATGCAACTTATACAAGCACACAAACATATTTTTAAACCTCATCTATGCCCCTCCCTCTCCTCTACCTTCAAAATGCATCTTCCATATAGATGCCTTCGGTCCAACTTCCAAAACCTAATAGAACTGCACAAACCCAGCCGACCTCCTGGTAAAAATCTTCTCTCCTTCTGCTTAGCTCGCCATTGGAATTCTCTCCCACCCCATATACGCACCACCAATAATCTCTCTGTCTTCAAAGCTCTTCTCCACTCACACCTAACCGTAAAATGGGAATGCTACTGCTCCCATCCTACATAATATCCATGTCTGTTTACAATTTCTCCTATCTGCCAATAGCCTCCCTTAGCCATCTAACTCATGAATACACCTCTTAAGACTATTCCCCGAACAAATCAGCTCTATTCTATAATTCTGCAGACTTCTCTAATAGGAGACTTCTCACACTCAATCCAGCATATGCCAAGTATTGTACGTATTGTAAATACTGTTGATTTTGATGCGGCTCATATGTAGAAATTCTGTAATTGATATTTGCTACTCTGTAACTCTTTTACTTATTATTTGTTATTCTGTTACTCTGTAAATATGTAACTCTTTTACTTATTATTTGTTACTCTGTAAACCTGTAACTCTTTTACTTATTATTTGTTACTCTGTAAACCTGTAACTCTTTTACTTATTTTTTACTCTGTTACTCTGTAGATCTGTAACTCTTTTACTTATTATTTGTATTTTTTGGAGCTTTTCTCCCCAAGACTCCATTGAAAATGGGCTCCTCATGGCCCAGTGTACCATCCTGGTAAACAAACTGCAAATAAATAAACAAATACATTTTTCTTTTGCCTCATTGTTAAATCACTGTATTAGCCATCTCTGCTTGATGTTTGTACTGTGTTGTCATTACCACTGCGGCCTAAATTATGACTGAACAGGTTTCAGGGCCAGATCACTTTCCCATTTAATTAACACAAATTAAATAAATCAGTAATACATTTTATATATATATATATGTGTGTGTGTGTATATATATATATATATATATATATATATATATATATATATATATATATATATATATGTGTGTGTGTGTGTGTGTGTGTGTATGTACATTCATGTATATATGGAATTTATTGGGACCAGGGTATGGTGTATGGTACATGCCGTGATACACTGAGATGATGTACATTTTTTCTTAGATGCTTTTTGCCTCTATACTTGCCAACCCTTCAAGCCTCATCCTACTAGAACATGACTATTAATTGCACTCCTCAATAATTTCACTCTGGTTCATGCTGGAGAGGTACAGAGTGGGCATCATTCTGGAAGCCATGAAAGTTCTTTGACACCACCTCACCTGATCTATTTCAGTCCAAAGACCATTCTTTCTAATCTGACCATGAGCAAGAGTATACCATGCTTCATGACATTTGAGTCTGTATTATGCTTCAGTTCAGATCCCCTAAAGGAGACCTTTCTTAAGTAGCAGGCATTTATTAAGAGACCTGCATCATACTGTGGAAGGGTGGAGGCTCCCCTGCCCCTAAGCTAAGCACACCCTGCCTTCTCCCTTGTGGTGATGCAGTCAAGGCATCACAGTGGTGGATACAGTGCCATCCTACAGACATGCAATCAGTGGGTTGCCACCACTGGCTTGGGATTCCAGATCTATGTTCCTGGTCAGCTTATTAAAGGCAAGCCTCTGCTTGTACAGGAGCATAGCCACACTGGAAAAACACTCTGTCCCCCTTCCAAAAATGCAAGCTGATCATGTTAATAATTCCTATCCCCTATGCTTCTCCAGCATGTGCCCAGGCTTCTAATCAAACTCTTTCCACCTAGGTTATAGATAGGTCTTTATCTCTGTTTACCAACAGCTGGCTCATTGACATTATATATCTTTTACTGTAAGATTATGGAGTACGTTTAGTGATGAGTGGCAAGTTTGTCCATTTTTAAGGTAAATAAAAATGTGTTAATCCTGAAGTGTAACGTACAACCTGATACCTAGGCATGTCATTAGAGTGTGTGAGTGTGTGAGTGTGTGTGAGTGTGTGTGTGTGTGTGTGTGTGTGTGTGTGTGTGTGTGTGTGTGTGTGTGTGTGTGTGTGTGTGTGTATGTATGTATGTGTATATCTGTCTCTCTATATATACACACATGTGCACACACACAAATGCAGGATAAGCTTAAAATATGTACAGACCTTCCCCCCGGTGATTTGAATAAAGTCATTCAGAGACCCAGTTCTGTGTTGCAGGGAATACTTTTCTGACTGTGACCCAGATGACCCATATTTGAATGACGGCATATGTGTGGACCTGGAATAGTCAGACAGAGGAGGAGGACAGACATTGAAAGGCTTAATAGCACCTCACTCATTCTTGCGGATGGAGTTTTGGTTCTGGAGGCTGATATCCTCCTTTGGGTTAGCACAAAATATTACCCACTAACCCAGGTGATGTACGTTTGGTGATCTGAAGCCAGTGATGTTAGCCCTTGCAGATGCATGTGTGGGAGTATGCATGGATCAGTAGAAGGTATAAGCAATCTCTGTGGTGATGAAGTTATTCGCATCTGCTTTGGAAAAAGGTGAGGACCCTCCAGAAAAACAACTTAATTGACTGTTCCCTGCATAATGCAGTCTTCTGAAGACTAGGGTTACCACCTGTCCCACTTTGCGAGGGACAGTCCCTCTTTGGGCTGTTGTGTCCTGCTAAAAAAATGTAAAAATGGCAACTGTCCTGAGATTTTAGGACAAAACTATTTCCTATATTTTAAGTAATAGTTTCATAAAACAGTTATCCTGTATCTGAAACAACTTAATGTTATAAGAAACAGAATAAGCAACTAAAATGCTACAAGAATAAGCTTTTATTTAGGCAAAAAAGTAAAGTTCTGCCCTTTGTACTAGCTGTGGGTATGTTTTGGCCTGCAAAATCTGATGTTTGTACCAAAAATGTCCCACTTTGGGCATTTGAAAAGGTGGCAACCATACTGAAGGCAAGAGGGGGACAACCATTTTGTTCTACAGCCAAGAACATATGGTAAGGACTTCATCAGGCCCAAATCATGGGAGAAAATTAGATTATCTGGATGATCTGGCAAAGGTGACTTTTAACTGTGGTAGGCAAACAGATGGGGGGGGGGAGAGCAGAGGCATAAGGAATGCTCTAGCTGCCTGTATGATTTCCTTGAGCATGCTTTTAATACCGAAATAGCAAAACAATTTTCCCTAGATATCTGTTAGTGAATCCTCCCAAACTCCCCTGCAGCACTGCAAGCAACTCAGTTGCACACTGAGAAGTGTTGTCACAGTTTTTTAACCCTAGCCTACTACAGAATAGACCCCTTGATTAGTCCTATAGCAAAACCTGGTCTAACTATTCCACTTCCCAATAGTAATTACAGTGGCAGGATGGTCAGTTTGCCACAATTTATCCAGCCAGTCTGATTGACGTGGGCTTCCTGAGGCAGTGTGGTAATTTGCCTCATGTTTACTGACAACCACTTGCTCCTAAAACAAACAAATACAATATGTGAGAGATGTATATACACTATGAATTTGGAATCAGTTCTCTCACATAACAACAAGCCAGACATAAAAATGGCTGTCAGCCACATACTTCACTTATTGTACATAACAAACACATAGCACATAAATCCACATATGTGGAGGTACTCACTAGAAGCCTATCAGTGGGTTGCCACCACTGGCTTGGGATTCCAGATCTATGTTCCTGGTCAGCTTATTAAAGGCAAGCCTCTGCTTGTACAGGAGCATAGCCACACTGGAAAAACACTCTGTCCCCCTTCCAAAAATGCAAGCTGATCCTGTTAATAATTCCTATCCCCTATGCTTCTCCAGCATGTGCCCAGGCTTCTAATCACACTCTTTCCACCTAGGTTATAGATAGGTCTTTATCTCTGTTTACCAACAGCTGGCTCATTGACATTATATATCTTTTACTGTAAGATTATGGAGTACGTTTAGTGATGAGTGGCAAGTTTGTCCATTTTTAAGGTAAATAAAAATGTGTTAATCCTGAAATGTAACGTACAACCTGATACCTAGGCATGTCATTAGAGTGTGTGAGTGTGTGAGTGTGTGTGAGTGTGTGTGTGTGTGTGTGTGTGTGTGTGTGTGTGTGTGTGTGTGTGTGTGTGTGTGTGTGTGTGTGTGTGTGTGTGTGTGTGTGTGTGTGTATGTATGTGTATATCTGTCTCTCTATATATACACACATGTGCACACACACAAATGCAGGATAAGCTTAAAATATGTACAGACCTTCCCCCCGGTGATTTGAATAAAGTCATTCAGAGACCCAGTTCTGTGTTGCAGGGAATACTTTTCTGACTGTGACCCAGATGACCCATATTTGAATGACGGCATATGTGTGGACCTGGAATAGTCAGACAGAGGAGGAGGACAGACATTGAAAGGCTTAATAGCACCTCACTCATTCTTGCGGATGGAGTTTTGGTTCTGGGGGCTGATATCCTCCTTTGGGTTAGCACAAAATATTACCCACTAACCCAGGTGATGTACGTTTGGTGATCTGAAGCCAGTGATGTTAGCCCTTGCAGATGCATGTGTGGGAGTATGCATGGATCAGTAGAAGGTATAAGCAATCTCTGTGGTGATGAAGTTATTCGCATCTGCTTTGGAAAAAGGTGAGGGCCCTCCAGAAAAACAACTTAATTGACTGTTCCCTGCATAATGCAGTCTTCTGAAGACTAGGGTTACCACCTGTCCCACTTTGCGAGGGACAGTCCCTCTTTGGGCTGTTGTGTCCTGCTAAAAAATTGTAAAAATGGCAACTGTCCTGAGATTTTAGGACAAAACTATTTCTTATATTTTATGTAATAGTTTCATAAAACAGTTATCCTGTATCTGAAACAACTTAATGTTATAAGAAACAGAATAAGCAACTAAAATGCTACAAGAATAAGCTTTTATTTAGGCAAAAAAGTAAAGTTCTGCCCTTTGTACTAGCTGTGGGTATGTTTTGGCCTGCAAAATCTGATGTTTGTACCAAAAATGTCCCACTTTGGGCATTTGAAAAGGTGGCAACCATACTGAAGGCAAGAGGGGGACAACCATTTTGTTCTACAGCCAAGAACATATGGTAAGGACTTCATCAGGCCCAAATCATGGGAGAAAATTAGATTATCTGGATGATCTGGCAAAGGTGCCTTTTAACTGTGGTAGGCAAACAGATGGGGGGGCAGAGGCATAAGGAATGCTCTAGCTGCCTGTATGATTTCCTTGAGCATGCTTTTACTACCGAAATGGTAGTAAACCAACCACTCTCTCTGCTGACCTTCTCCCAGCAGAATACTTACAAAAGGCTGCTGACGTCATAGCCTACCCCATCTCGATACTCATCAATCGCACCATAGTTGAATCTACAATCCCCTCAATCTTGAAAATATCCCATGTGATACCACTCCATAAAGGTAGCTCATCTACGGAACTATCAAATTATAGGCCCATAGCTATAATGTCTCCATTAGCCAAAATTATGGAAAAATGCATACACAAACAACTAATCTACTATCTTACCCAGAACAACCTGTCAACCAGCTCACAACATGGCTTCAGACCCCATCATAGCACTACCACTGCCCTTCTTTCTTTCACTGATTCTATTAACCATAACAGGAATGAGAAAAGAATATCATCAGCTCTCTTTCTGGACCTATCAAAGGCCTTTGACATGGTGAACCACCAACTACTTCATAACACCCTAAAAAACCTCTACTTAGATAACCAATCTCTGGCCTGGTTTCATGCCTATCTCTCTGATAGGCAACAAGCGGTACTCTGGCAGAATAAGCTTTCTAGCCTCCTACCCAATACCATAGGAGTTCCCCAAGGTTCCATACTGGGACCTCTTCTCTTTTCAATCTTTATAAATGACCTCTACAAAGCAATCCCAGATGCCATCTGTATTCAATATGCAGACGACTCGACATTAGTCTGTTCGGATCCATCTCTTGCCAACCTATTAACTAAAACACAATCCTGTTTTACTGCAGTTGAGACTTGGCTATTGGGTCGGCAACTGATTCTAAATCCGAAGAAAACCAAATTGGTCCTCTTCCACCCCGCACAAAAGTCCATACCCACAACATTTACTATACATTCCAAAAATGGAACTACTATCTCCCCAGATTCCTATACTAAACTATTAGGGGTTACCATTGATAATAAACTTAGATTTGATATACATATCAATCAGACTATTAAAACTGTTAACAAGAAAATCGGGTCACTTTATCGCTTAAAATCCTTCCTCACTCCAGGTGCAAAAATGGCCATTGCCCGCTCTCATCTTCTTTCTACCCTCCTGTATGCCTCCCCCATTCTTACGAATCTTAATATAACTGACCTTAATAAACTATCATCCTGTTATAATCATATTGCCAGATTTGTAACCGGGATGCCTTATAGAACTCATCATTGTAACAACCTAAAAAACTTGGGGTGGATCGAATTCCCTAACCTTCTCCAGAAAAGCCAACTAATTCTGGCTTTTAAAATTCTGAAACAACCTGATAAAACTCCTGCACTGATAAAGTTAATTAAACCGTACAATAATCTAAATAGTTTACGCTCCTCAAATAAGCTACTTGCTCAAACTATCAAGTCCAATAACGCAGGGGGTGAAGCACTGTTTGCCAATGCCATTGGAAAAAAATGGAACTCCCTCCCCCCCAGTCTCACCATCACTTCCTCCCTAAACCTATTCAAAAAAAGACTAATTCACCATCTCAAATCACATTGGCTCTGCCAATGTGCAAGTCCAGATTAACTCTCCCTTAGTTAGGGAGCTCTTCCTTCTCAGGTCTAACCTTTTAAAATCCCAGATGACCACTCTCTCTTTCTTCTCCTTTCTTCTTCCTCTTTCTTCCCGTTCTTTCTTTCTTCCCCTTCAATCCCCCCTCCCCTTGCACTCTAGTTATAAGTTTTTCTTTTTTCATCATGGTTAGACTAGAAAGAGAAAAAAGCATGTTGTATCCTATGTCTGTTCTTTTTTCTACCCCTCAATATCTCAACCACTCTCTCTTTCTTCTCCTTTCTTCTTCCTCTTTCTTCCCTTTCTTTCTTTCTTCCCCTTCTATCCCCCCTCCCCTTGCACTCTAGTCATAAGTTTTTTCTTTTTTTTCATCATGGTCAGACTAGAAAGAGAAAAAAGCATGTTGTATCCTATGTCTGTTCTTTTTTTTTTCTACCCCTCAATATCTAGGGTAGTCTATTTTTATATACTTTATTGTATTTTTGTCTTTTTGTTTAAACTACCAAAGAGAATAAATTGTTTTTCTTTAAAAAGTATTTTTTCCTACTGTTAATGTGGAGCTTTTCTCCCCGGGCCTCCGCTGAAAATGGACATGTATCCAGTCGGACCATCCCGGTCAACAAATGTAAAATAAATAAATAAATAAATAAATAAATAGAAATAGCAAAACAATTTTCCCTAGATATCTGTTAGTGAATCCTCCCAAACTCCCCTGCAGCACTGTAAGCAACTCAGTTGCACACTGAGAAGTGTTGTCACAGTTTTTAAACCCTAGCCTACTACAGAATAGACCCCTTGATTAGTCCTATAGCAAAACCTGGTCTAACTATTCCACTTCCCAATAGTAATTACAGTGGCAGGATGGTCAGTTTGCCACAATTTATCCAGCCAGTCTGATTGACGTGGGCTTCCTGAGGCAGTGTGGTAATTTGCCTCATGTTTACTGACAACCACTTGCTCCTAAAACAAACAAGTACAATATGTGAGAGATGTATATACACTATGAATTTGGAATCAGTTCTCTCACATAACAACAAGCCAGACATAAAAATGGCTGTCAGCCACATACTTCACTTATTGTACATAACAAACACATAGCACATAAATCCACATATGTGGAGGTACTCACTAGAAGCCTACCAAAAGTTCAGAGACCTGTCAAGCACAAAGCTATTGCACACATTGCAGATCCAATGGAATCCACTACATAAAATAACGCACACACACACACACACACACACACACACACACACACACACACACACACACACACACACACACACACACACCAGTGTCTCAACTAATAAACCCCTAAGGCAAAACATCTCAAAACCAAATTTCCTGGTCATAGGCAACTCCATAGTGAGACACACACGTCCCCCTCACCAAGCTGGACAAGGAGTATGTCACGGTTAACTGCCTGACAGGTGCCAAGATCCACAAGTATCTGCACATGTACCAGTATGACTCTGTTATAGTCCATGTTGGGCTAAATGACTTGAGACTTACCTCTCTTGACTATATGGAGAGAGGCATGACTGATCTCTCTGATTGTGACCCTGGTAGGCATGTCCCTAGCCCTAAGCAGCATTTGACCTTCACCCAGGATGATGCCTCAGTATAAACCAAAAATGACTTGACTTCAACAATTTACTTAGTTGCTGGTGCCAATCCAGGGGGATCCAGTATCTGTCAGCCTGGGAAGACATGGTTGACAGACCACGCTGCTTTGCCAGGGATGGTCTTCACCTGTTACCTTTTGGCTTTCATTTACTAGAAAAGGCAGTTGCCTCCCTCATAGTGCCTTTTTTAGGCAGTGGTCCAAGAACAACATTTCTGACATAACAAATCCACTCAAGACAAACTCAAGGTCATACTGCTTAATGCTAGAAGTCTAAACAGGAAACTGCACTCTCTGGAGGCACTCCTCACCTTGGAAGATGCTTATGTCAGTGCAGTCACTGAGACATGGTTCAAGGCCACAGAGAGCACCTCGGCCATGCAAGGCTACAATGTTTTCCACATGTTCAGACCTCAGAATGAACATGAAAGAAAATGCAGAGGTGTATCCATCTTCATTAAGGACAAATACACCTCGAAACTGGTTAAACAGTACAACTCTCTTGAGCTACTTCAAGTCCATTTAACTGTAGGTAAAACATCATTGTTAGCTACAGGTCGCCAACCATGAACCAAGAGAAGCAGACTGCCAACCTGGGCTTACTACAGTTGCTCACTCTACAGTCAAATACCTTGGTCATGGGTGATTTCAACTATCCTTCCATCAATTGGGAGATGTATACGAGCACTAACATGCTCACCCTGAGGTTCCTGGACTTGGTCAATACAAATGCACTGGAACAGATCATCTGTATGCCCACCAGGGACTCAAATGTTATAGACTTAGTACTCACCAGCATGGGGGTCACCCCACTACCCCCTGTATGTTGCTCTCCATAAATCAATCTTGTTTGAAGTAACAATCAGACCTGCCACCCCCCCCCCCAAATAGGAGCTAAAATAATGAAAATTGTCTCCAAAGCAAACTACAGCCTACTAAATGATGGTATAAATAGTTTTGAACCCCTTGCTATCACAGCAAACCCCTTGCTATCACAGCAAACACTCCTGTGCAGAGTTGTACACAGATGCCTTGTATAACCACTTATACAACTGTATAAACTCTGCTTTGCCTGAATGGACCAAACCAGGTCCTCATGAAAAAACAAGCCAACCTGGTAGACCTCAAGTATAAATAGGTTATGTAACAACAGTAAGAAACTGATGTCCAAGAACAAGAGGGAAGTGACTCTGCAGAAAAAGAATACCCTCCACAGCTTGAACAAGCAAATCGGATACCTTGTAGTAAAGTCCTCTAAAGTGAATTATGAAGCTAAATTAGTATCTCTAGCTGAGGATAATCATAAGGCATTCTTAAGCTATGTCCAAAATATAAAAGGGAAGGCCCAGCTTTGTGACAAACTAGTAGTGGACAAGTACCACTCGTACTGAACCTGAGAAGATTGTCATCCTGCTAGCTGATAGATTTGGCTCAAACTTCATGCACTTGCCTTACCAGTCATACCCCAAAACATACCAGCCACCAGTCCTCTACTTAGTAACTCCAAAGAGCAGGTCATAACCATACTTTCCATGTCCAAAAACACGGCCTGTATGGTACCAGATAACGTCCCAGGCTGCTTACTAAGTAGCTTAAAGCAGGACCTTGCAGTACCCCTTGGTGCACTCTTTAACCACAGCCTATGCACTGGCTTTGCTCTAGCAGAGTGGAAAACAGCAAGAGTAATCCCCTTGCACAAAGCGGGGGGGTCCATCAGCTGACCCTGGGAACTATAGACCATAAGCCTAACCAGCCTTATGTGCAAGGCCATGGAAAGAATATTTATGGACCTTATTAATAAAGACATAGGTGACCTTAAGACTCTTGAAATAACCCAAGTCGCCTTTGTTAAGGGCAGATCATGTTTATTAAACCTGGTGGACTTCTTTGAGAATGTCACCAAAGCTCTGGATTATTGCAAAACAGTACATATAGCCTATTTCGACTTAGTCAAGGCTTTTGACACAATCCCCTACTCAGGTATCATTGGGAAACTGTCCCAGCTGAGGATGAACACATACATCATTAGATGGATAGTCAACTTGGCTCACAGACAAAATGCATACAGTCAAAGTTGGGGATTCAACCTCTACTAGTAGTCCAGTTGCCAGTGGTGTACCACAAGGATCTGTGCTGGGCCCTCTACTGTTTGAAATCTATTTCTTGGAAGTCCAGGCAAAATTAGATGGCCTGTGGCTCTCCAAGTTTGCCAATGATTGCAAACTGAGTTTAGTCATTGAGTCCCCTAACGATGTTAACATATTACAAAAGGGGCTAACACAAATGATTTGTGCCAAAGCCATGGACTCAAACTAAATGCAAAAAGTGCATTATTATTTTATTTGGCAAATTGGATGTCCCTGCAAATTACAGTATAGAGAGTAACCCGTATGTTCAAACCCAGTGGTATGAGATTTGGGCACTCAGGTTGATAGCAGCCTAAACTTTGAACTTTGATCACAATGTGTCCACAGTGGTAAGGGAAGCCCTTTATGTTGTGCATCACATAAGTAACAGCATTGCATTCAGGACTGAGGATGCTCTAACTCCTCTGTGCTTGACCCTAATCAGACCTCTAATAGAATACAATGCTCCCCTCTGGATGCACCTCACCAGACACCAGCAGCAACTGGAGAGACCACAGACATCCATCATGAAGAAAATGCAGGGACTTCAAAACATGACCTATGCAGATAGACTGAAAGCTCTGTCACTGTATTCTGTATCCTATAGGCTGCTGAGAGGCGACTTGTGCCTGGCCTACAGAGTAGTCTCTGACTCTGTCTTAATGAAAATGCTACACATCTGCAAATTAAATGGGACAAGATTCACTTGCTCCAGGAAAGTTAAGCTAGCCTGTGACATTACCAGGGCATGCTGGAGAGACAGATATGTCTCCCAGAGACTGCCACTCCTCTGGAATAAACTCCCAATTCATATGAAGCAGAGCTCTTCATTGACCCTATTTGAACTTGGACGGGAGACAGTAAATTCACTCTGGCAGTGGCACCTATTTCCCTTATGGACGGGGCAGTCAGTGCTGACCATCTAATCGCTAATATAGACCATCTAACATGGTCTGTTAGGGGAATATGGGTATAACACGACTAGGCTTGTAAAGGCTCTAGGGCCATTAGCCTAGTAACCTGCTATGAACCTATAAGCTGTATGTGGTGCAGGGGGAAATGAGTAGGCTCAACTCATGTTTGGATAAGACTTAATGGCCAAAGGGAGAAAAGAACATATTAAAATAGTAATTCAGAGAGAGAGAGAGAGAGAGCACTGTCCACTGCTGACAGACAAGGAAGTTGTCAACTATTCAAAGTGACAAAAATACTTTTCTGTGATAATTGTTGACCACAAATTCTACAAATTTATTTGGATGAAGATGACTCAGTGGTGTTTCCATGTTCTGCACACACACACACACACACACACACACACACACACACACACACACACACACACATACATACACACACACACACACACACACACACACACACACACACACACACACACACACACACACACACACACACACACATTCACACTCACATTCACTGTAGCTGTCTGTTAACCTAAACCTGACTCTAAACACTCACAACTGCACACACACTTAATCTAAGCCATTATCTAACCCTAACCCACACACATTCACACAAATGCACTCTCACATACACACCCTTAGTATACATCCCACTTACCTTTTTCAGCCAAGCAAGCATTTGACATAATGTCCATTTGATAAACCTAATGTTAACACAAACAACCTTGCACTTCTGTCTGTCAACCAAATATATGGCACTTGTGAGAGTGTGTGTGTGTGTATACTTATATATGCATTTTGTGTATGTATGTACACACAAACACATACATACACGTGTAAAGAAACTAAACCACAACACGCACATTCACAAAGTTGTGGATCAGGACACCTTAGGATGTATATTTTGGAAGAAGCTACTCCTTGATCCCCTCCTGCTACAGTGAGCTGAATGATTTGTGCTTCATATTATTTTTTTTTTTGTTGTTGTTCATTTCTGGAAAATTGCAACAGAAGGCTAAATCTTATTAAACCTATAAAAAGAGTATATCTATATGAATAAAGACATGATGTATTCAAATGTGCCCAACACCACCTCAGGGTATCTTGGCATTTTAATATTTATTCCATTGACCTCTCCTATGATCTTATGTAATCAAGTAAAAATCTTGTCCTGCTTTTACTTATTTCTCTTTGTAACTCACCACATCCTGTCTTAGGGGAAACAAAGGCATCAGAAGATTGGAGCCCTGTGTAATTAAACTATAGACAGATTTTTGCCGTGGGGTCTGATTTAGTTTGATAAAACATAAGGGTGTATTTACTGTGATCTTTAACAGTCAGCATTTCTTCTTGCAACACAGTTCTTTTTTTTTTTTTAAATGTGTGCCAAAAAGTTCTATAAGGACTTGATTAGTAGCCCCTTTTCAAATATGAATCCAGTTGTTCCAACGGCAATTAGTGGTCGACTGCTGTCACAGATAAGATAGCTGCTTTTACTCACAGATGAGCCTCCTCTAATCTGTCTCCCCAGAAAATGCCCAAAAACTAAATGGTTGCATGGTCTTTGTTCTCATTTGTTCACAAATGAATGCCTTAAGTGTAGCCTTTCCAGTATGAATAGTGCTTAATGCAGTCCTCATCAAATGCATATGTAAATGTGTTTAAAGTTGTGTCAGGAGATTTACATGTTTCAAATTCATCTTTAATGGTGGAAGAAAGCTGTTGGTTCTAACCCGAGAACTTTCCAGTGTAGCATCACATAGGTAGATGACTGGGGTGTTGCATTCCTCAGTTACTGTCTTTAGGAAGAGATGTTTACTCACATTTTTTGGTGTACAGTCTTGACAGTTGTGATAGGTTTTGTGTTTTTAAAACACACAAAGAATTCACAATTGTCTGCTTCAGAGGGGAATGAGCATTCCCAATAATGGGAATCTGAGGCAAGATGTGGGCAGCTTTCCTTTGGTTGCTGTTTCTCTGGTTAATGGCTAAATACTTTGATGTCAGGTTATACAATCACCCCTCACATATAAATGATGAGAAGTAGACTAATTCACCTGCATTTTCTATGAATGTTACTAAATGATTATTTTATTTTATTTATTTTATTTTACATTTGTTTACCGGGAAAGTCTGACCGGGCGGATGCATATTCTCAGCAGTGGCCTGGGGAGAAAAGCTCCACATAGTAAAAATGACATACCAAGCATTAGATACAAAAGCTCCCCATAGTAACATACATGAAAATCATACCACATTGGTGTTTTTTATACAATGAAAGAGTCATACCATACGTAAAAATTTTAAAAGTAATTGAACAAAGATGGTAAAATAAATGTAAAATAGCACAGTTTGTATGATCCAGCAGTATTGGAGCTGATCAGTCTAGGGGAGGGAAAGATGAGTGGAAATATGTTCTTATGTTGGTATTATGAGAAGGACAGAGTAGTAGCAGTTGGCTTCCTTAACCTGGACTGTTACATGAGCAAAGCCATAAGTTGGTTAAATAGTGTTTGAGTAGTTTTTTTTTTTTTTTTTAATTGGTTGGGGTTACTTATGGTTGTGATAGAAGGAGGGAGTGCATTCCAGGCTTTTGCTACTTGAGAGGAATATATAGAATCACCTGTGGAATTTGTAGATTTGGCAACATGTAACAGTGATTTAGCAGAGAGTATGATTATTGGAATAGGGCTGTAGTATATTTATGAGCGCTGGAGTTTTCTATGACTGGTAGTATAGTTTATGAGCCATGGTTAACTGGGTGTATGTTAAGAGTTGTGGTAGTTCTAAGGCATGACAGTGGTGTGTCCTGTGTAGAGTCATTTGCAAATTTTGCTATTTTGTTATAGCATGTTTCTAATTTTAAGTCTCATTTTTTAAGATTGGTTAGTATGGAGGACGCTTATTGGAGTTTTGACGAGGGGTGTGTTCTGGCTATTGCTACTCTAGTGGCAGCAGTAAGAAATCTTTTGTTTCAGTATAGAGTTGCCATTTTTGTGTCTTCTTTATAGTTTGCATTATATGCAGGTCAAAATTCATCTTCTCAAATATGACACCTAGTAGATTTGTTTATGGATCAGATGTAATTTTTGTATTATTACTAGCAGTAATATGAAAGGTGGGTGGGGGTTTGAGTGTCTGGTGGGTTCAATGATCATGAGTTTGGTTTTGTTAGCGTTAAGTATGAGCTGTGAGTTAGTTAGCCATGATTCAATTTCACTGAAGGACTTCTGTGTTAATTCTTGAAGCTGTTGTATGGTAGTTGCTGCACATATAAGTGTAGAACCATCTGAGTATTGGATTATGGTGGCAGTATGAAGGTCATTGGTAAATATATTGAAAAGAAGAGGTCCAAGAATGGATCCCTGTGGGACTCCTAGTGTGACTCGAAGTAGGGGTGATAGGTCTTGGAGCCACTTAATTGCTTGTTGATGGCCTGCTAGGTAGCTTTTGAACCATACAAGAGCAGAGGGACTAAGGTTAAGATTGGTGAGAACATTTAGTAGTTGGTGGTGGGAAACTGTATTAAAGGTTTGGGCATGTCTAGAAAGACCAATGATACTATTTTTCCTGTGTTTCTGAATTGATTAATGGTGTTGGTGAAGCTGAGAAAGGCAGTTTTGGTGCTATGATAGAGCCTAAAGCTGTGTTGTATTTTGGTGAGTAGATTATTGGTAGTGAGATACTACAGAAGTTGAGAGTAGATGCATCGCTCTAGAAGTTTAGATAGTGTGAGAGTAGAACGATAGGTCTATAATTTGTGAGTTCAGTTGAATTACTGCCTTTATGTAAGGGTATTATGTGTGAAATCTTCCAAATAGTTGGGATATTTTGTTCATCTATGGAGCGATTAAAAAGTATTGATATAGGGTAGGAAATGCCTTTGGCTGCTACTTTTAGGAATTAAGCTAAGTTATCGGCTGATGTCATGGTAGGTTTGAGTTTCTTTAGTAGTTTTTCTGCAGGACTTGTGGAAATGAGAAAGTATTACTGTTATTGTTAGTTGGTCTAGATGCTGCTGTTTGATAGGTCAATTATTTTTGGTTAAGGATAAAATACTTTCAGTGAAAATCTTGTTAAATTGTTCGGCAATGGTAAGCTGGTAAGTTAGGGGGAGGGGTTGAAGTTTGTCCATGATGAAGGATTTTGTTGATATACTTGCCCTATATGAGACATGGCTAAAACCTCATATTATAAAATGCGAATTTCTCACCCCTAGTTATAATTTTCTTCAACTGGATAGAAGTAAAAAAAATGGTGGAGGAGTAGCTATATTCTACTCTGACCAGCCCTCTCTCTCCCCCTCTCAATAGCTATCCCTGATTTCTGCCCTTCCAAAATACTTATAGCAACCTGTAACCTAAATCAGCACAAAAATATCGTCATTGTAGTAATCTATATAGCCCGAGGTAAAAACATTCCCATACTCAAGCAGTTTCTTTCTTGGATTTCTGTATCCATTCTCTATGAAAGCATCATCCTTGGGGATATGAATATTGACAGGAACCTTGTAAATACTGCATCCCCTAGCTACTCTATAAAACTTTATGGCTTTACCCAGCTGATCACCTCTCCCATGCACCAGCAAAAAATTCCCAGAACAGCTCAGTCATCGACTGGATATTGGTGTCCAACCCCCAGTGCTATCATAACTCTTCCACCCTACCTAACTTCCTTAGTGACCACCTGCCTACCTCAGTAGTAAGACACTCTCCCAATCTTAACAAGAGCCATCAATACAAAGAGTCTCGTAACCTTAAAAACTATAACCCTGTCACCCTAAACGAATTACTGTCCACTGTAAACTGGTAATTCCTACGCACATTACCCCTTAATGAGGCTGCCCAAAGCTTCAACAATATATTCCTAGAAACCCTTAACACCCTGGATCCTAGTAGAAAAATTAGGCTAAAATGTATTTACAAAAGAGACGGTGCTTGGAGAGCATGGAAAAAATAACTCAACTTTCCACCTGAACTTTTATAAACAGCTTCACAACCAAACAAAAAAGTAGGTCCTACTAGACAAAAAAAAATTTTATTAAAAATCCCTCAGCAATCCTCATTCCAACCCAAAGAAATTCTGGCATTCAGTAAACAAATTACTATCTCATGGGGACCCCTCTTCACCAAACCCCTTCCCTAACAAACCTTCTAATGGAACTGCAACCCTGCTTAACAACTTTGTCATTGAAGCAGTAGAAGAGGTTACTAAACCAGAAACTCTTGATATAAAGACTCCACCTCTTCTCTTCCCTCATTCTCCCTAGCACCTATGGCAACTTCCTTCATCAGATCACTTCTTAACAAACTCAAACCCTGTTCCCCATCAGACGACAAACTCACTCCATTATTTCTCAAACATGCAGCCAAATCCGTAGCATACCCTGTATGTATACTTATCAATATATCCATCCAAGAAAATACAGTACAAGATATCTGAAAAAAATTCTTCATAATACCCCTCCACAAGGGAGGAAATTCTACAGAACCCTCAAATTACAGACCTATCGGCATATTATCCCCCTTATCCAACATAATGGAAAATGTATACGTAGACAAATACTAAATCACCTCTTACAGGCAAACCTAATTACACCCACACAGCATGGTTTCCGGCCCTCTCACAGTACTACCACTGGCCTCCTATCTTTAATACACAGTATTGCCCAAGCCAGCGATAATAATAAACTTGCATCAGCTCTATTCCATGATGTATCCAAAGCATTTGATACTGTTTCCCATCCCATCCTCCTAAACAAACTTTCCAACCTACAACTTTGTACTGCCACTGCCTCCTAGTTTTACAGCTACCTCTCAAACAGATATCAGTCTGTCAGATGGCAAACATCCTTCTCCCCTTTCTATCTTGTTAAGATTGGGGTTCCCCAGGGTTTTATCCTGGGCACCCTACTTTTTAATATATTTACAAATAACCTCCATGTCTCCTGTCCCCACTCTACCGTAATGCAGTACACAGACAATTCCACAATTATTAACATCTCCAACAATATACAAAATCTCTACATTGTCACTCAACAATCTCTGCACCTAGTTAAATGACGGCTTAATTGAAAACCTGCTTCTCAACCCCAAAAAGATCATGCTTTTCCTTTTACTTCCAAAAAACCTCAATCAAGCTAAAGAAAACTTCACTATCTCATCCGTAGATAATACAATTATCACCGCTGACTCAAACACCAAATTGCTTAATGTTGCTATAGATGACTATAGACAACCAATTAAAATTCTTCCTACATATCTTAAACTACATCAAAAAGTCCAGTCAAAAACTAGGTCTTCTATACCACAACAACAAATATGTACCTAACAAATCTAGACTTATACTGGCTCATTTATTCTACCATCCCTGCTGTATGCTGTTCCCATACTTACTAACCTCCAAAATAAACTCTTAACCGAACTAAAAACCATCTATAACTAGATAGCCAGATTTACAGCCAATAATAGCTACAACTCCCATCATTGTATATCCCTGAAAATCTTAAGATGGCCTGAGCTCCTCCACATGCTTCAAATACCACAACTACTAATTGCACACAGCATCCTAAATAGCCCCAACTCCTGCCCTGCCCTTACATCCATAATTACAAACTTCCATTGTCCCTTCACTCTACTGCCAAAAGCGGTGTATTCAAAAAGCAACTAAATATTAATTTCCCCCATGCATGGATCTGTACGTGTCAAGAATTTACTTAATGAATTTTTCTTCTTTTAATTAACATATCCGCCTGGTATCTGCTATCTAAACTGTCTACACATATTACTCACTCTGCAGTTAGTACCTATGCTATTAAATGCATCTTTGTTGTACTATGTCATAATGTTACTCTGAATTTTTTATTTTAGGGCATTGTTACATTCCTTATAAATAACTTAATTACTAACCAAATTTCTCAAACATATTGCTACTGCATTCACAAAATACTCTACTTTTGCTTTGTATATGTTCGTATTGTATATTTCTCTTTCTCTGTTTTTGTGCTAAGTATCTTAAAACTTGAATTACCCTTTTTTTTCCTTATTTTTAATTATTTCCTGCAGCTTTTCTGCTCTGGTCTCTGCTGAAAAAGGGCTCTCTGGGTCCAGTTGGACTAACCCAGGTTAAGAAATGTAAAAATAAAAAATAAATTGTACACCAGATTTTTTTGTGAGTCTTTTTGGTGCTTCCATTATAGATTGCTGTAATAATTTGTTTTGTCATGTTTGATTTGGTGTTTTGCCTTGTTCCTGGTTTAAGTGGTATGATCAACTTGAGTTCTGTTAGTCTGCCATAATTTCTCAAGTCTTGCCCCATAATTTAGAGAGGATTCTAGTTTCCTTAGTTAGCTATGGTGTGTAATTTATCTTAGCATGTACTGTTCTAAGAGATATCAAGGATGTTAAGGAAGGCATCAAGGTGGAGCTTCTTAAGGGGAGTTCAGCTGATTTTTTTAGTCTGTTAATAAGGTCTTGGGGGTTGAAGTTGTTCTTATTGTGGATTTGGCAGTAAGTGGTATGCCTTTCGGGTTCATATGTTGTCTGAGGAGATAGGTTGGCAAGTGGTCGCTGAGACTGTCAGGTAGACAGTCAGTGATCTGGTAAAGGGAAGGATTATTTGTCAGGGTCCAATCTAGAATGGACTGTCTGATTTTTTATCTATTCTGGTAGGATACTGGAAAATTTGTTTGAAACCATAAAGATTGATATGATTACTGGGGTTTTCTGAACTACAAGTCATCCAGTCAGTATTGAAATCTCCCATGATAATTGTTTCTTGTGTAGTGGCATTTGAGGTGAATTGAAGGATGTGTTCTGTTGTGAGACTATTGTTGGCTGATGGGATATAGGTTGCTATGATAGTTTTGAGCTTATTCTGATTGAGTTGGAGTTTGTTCATTACCATCTCTGTCTTACTTACATTTGGTATACTGAGAGTTATTGCTTGCAGTATAAGGTTATTTTTGAATAATATAGCTATCCTTCCACCTTTTTTCTCATTTTGATCTGAACTAATTATGCTATAGCCTGGAGGGGTGTTTTGTTGTGTGATATGTGTGGTTTCAGCCATGTCTTTGTTATGACAACTAAGTCTGGGGAGTAATGGGAGAGGGTGGCATGCAGTTCATGAACCTTATTGCCAGCACTTCACAGATTTAGATTTAGAAAGAGTAAGTTAGACCCTTTATAAGGAAGGTTAGGTATATTTTGCAGTTGAGGGTGGGCTGAGGGGAATGTTTGGATCTGGATTTTGGCGTATATCTCCACTTATTGTGAGTGTAGTGGCTACGTTTATTAGTATGTGCATGGGTTTGGATATGTGGTTGTGATGCCTGTAAGAGATATTTTTTGTAAGTTTTTTTGAGAGGGGGGATTTTTTGACGTAGATGGTCAAAATTAGTAGTGTTTAGGATAGTTGGTGATATTTCTAGGTGAGTAATTTGAAAGACAGGGAGGTTGATGGATGTGATTTTCTACTTGAATTGGGGCAGACATAGGTGGGAGTGATACGATGTTAAATGGGCAGCTGTTAAGAGAAGCAGAAAGGAGTATGATATTTAGGAGTAACATTGTGGTACTGATAGGTTGATTAGGAAGAGGAAGATTCATTTATTAGTATAGATGTAAATATGTTCTGTCTGCTGTATTTTATGGGTCCCTACTGAAATCTCAAGACTCACTTTGCAGAGTCCCAAAATTCTAGAAAAAGGACATTTTTCTGAGTGAACAGTCAAGGATGGATAAGTAGGAATGTGGCATAATGGTTTCTTCTAAAAATTTGTGAATGCTGAGTCCAAAAGTACAGAAAAATAGTTAAGTTAATAAGAAATTTCTTTACAATGACAAACCATAAAATACAGTAATCATTTCAAGCCTTAGGACCTATTTTACCAAGCCCTGAAATATGGAGACTGAATATCCCAAATTACAGGCTTACATATACCATGTCCAAGATTGTTGTTTCTCAGAATATTCCCTTTTCTCTGAGGTATGGCGATCTCAGAGTTGGTATATGTAAGTCTGGGGCCTTCTTCCCATGCAAAAACAAGCATGTTTAAAAGATAAGAGCTATGTTCTGTATTCATTTATGCATTCTCCTCCTGCATTTTCTTTTTTCTAGAATTTTGGGACTCAGAAAAATGAGTCTCGCCATAAAAGTACACCAGACAGAACATCTGGACTTCCTGCCTACAAAGATTTGTTTGTAATACACAGGATACCTGTCAGTTGTCCAAACTGTCCATGTCTAGATTTTTGTCTCATATTTTTGGTCTGTTTTTCATAAGATTTGTGGCTTTCTGGCAAAATCTCTGAGGAATTAAGTCACTAAATAGTAACATATATTTCAACTTCAGGCTTCATATCTGTCAGAAAATGCATGCTTACACAAATCCTGTTATTCTAGCAATTTCTAAGATTATAAAAGCAGTATTTGAAATCTGTCTGTATTTTGGGGCCTGCCCCCACCCCCATTATTTTAGGCTTTGTCCAGATTTCTTGTACTAAGAGGTTGTGAGGTATATACCACAGAACCCATGTCACAATATTTGCAGCTTGTGTTAGGAAATTTTTTACCTAGAGTGAAAAGTTATATACAGGATACAAAAGGCTTCTTACATCAGCTGTTTGCATGGTACTACTCACAAAAAGAATCTAATTATAATTTTGTTACTTTAGATGTCAAGTCGCTTTTTACTATGATTCCAATAGAGTTTGGTGTTGAGGCTACACGAGACTTTCTCTGTAAGAACACAGCAATATATGGTAGAGAAATAGAAACACTTTGTCAGCTGCTAGAGATTGTTTTAAAGAATAACTTGTTCATGTTTCAAGAATTTCAGAAAGATGTGTGGTGAACAACCAATAACACAAAAAGCCGACCGGACCCCTGTAGCTCGAACAGACAACCGCCAGGAACTCTGCAGAAAACACACTGATGTACCAGTAATTCACACTCCAGTCAGGCACCAGTCAATGAAAAAAACTCTGATTTAATTACACAAAACACAGGTTTAGCGCTTTCATCTACACAAGGCAGACTTCTTCAGAACCAATAAACTCAGATTACATCTACATATTTAAAGCAATTTTGGCGCCAAAATCCAACATCATACATTCCATATAATTAATAATACATTATACCTGTCCCTAAAAAAGCTAATAAAATGGGTATAGCTTATATGTTTATACTAAATAATTTAAAACATTAATAAAACTTTTTACTAGTAGTAACAACAAACCACTAGTCATAAATTGTAAAATTCTTTTGTGTTATAAATCTTAATTGTACAGAATAGAATGTGTAAAAAATGCAAATTGTAGTTAGAGAGTAAAAAATGAAAAATGAAAAATGAAGTGTTGTGCACAAATATGCAGGAAAAATAGTAGTAAGCCAAGCACTGTACAACATGCCAATCATAAAAAAATTTTTATGTGAAAAAACTTTCATATATTTAAATATTTAAAGAAGGTATTAGCCACGGTCCAAAAGTAAAAAAGGTTTAATACTAATACTTTCGTTTAGACCTGGCCATGAAGTGGCATCACACAAAATCTGCCATTTTGTCTCTAAACAGGACAATCCTACCTTCCAATTACCCCCATACTCGCTTATCCCTATTTGGTCAATAATTGTAAAAGTAAAACAGTGATGGGGGCCTTTTTCACTAATGTGCTTACTTAATGCGTTGTTCATATCAGTTTTTTTGATTTTGTAAAGATGTTCATATATACGGGTTTTTAGCTTTCTTTCTGTCTTTCCTATATAATACGCCTGACAGGAAGAACAAGTAGCCAAATAAACCACACGCATAGAATTGCAATTCCCTTTTCTACCATAACATATAGTTCTATTTTTATTACACAATTTAATGGTCTTTCTCTCATTGATGTATTGACAGTACCTACACCTACCACATTTGTTAGTGTGCTCATGTTTATTTTTCCACAAATCCTTTTTCTTTCCCCCCTCAACAATCCTCTTGATGTTAACAGAAGTTTTGAACACACTAATGGGATGGGTACCCAGTACCAAAGCAGTGTCCTCGGAGCTTAAAAATAAATCCCAGTGTCTGTTCAAAATCTCCTTTACCAAATTAGAGTAAGGGTTAAACATGATGACACACACATTCATTCTATCACCAACCGCTTGCTTTTGGGTGTTCTTACCTACAAATGTGCCACACAAAAGAATTTTACAATTTATGACTAGTGGTTTGTTGTTACTACTAGTAAAAAGTTTTATTAATGTTTTAAATTATTTAGTATAAACATATAAGCTATACCCATTTATTAGCTTTTTTAGGGACAGGTATAATGTATTATTAATTATATGGAATGTATGATGTTGGATTTTGGCGCCAAAATTGCTTTAAATATGTAGATGTAATCTGAGTTTATTGGTTCTGAAGAAGTCTGCCTTGTGTAGATGAAAGCGCTAAACCTGTGTTTTGTGTAATTAAATCAGAGTTTTTTTCATTGACTGGTGCCTGACTGGAGTGTGAATTACTGGTACATCAGTGTGTTTTCTGCAGAGTTCCTGGCGGTTGTCTGTTCGAGCTACAGGGGTCCGGTCGGCTTTTTGTGTTATTGGTTGTTCACCACACATCTTTCTGAAGTTGTTGTTATGGCTGATTCGGGATCTCTGTCCGCTTCATTGAGCAGAGCTGAATTCCAGGTGCTACGTGCGGAAGTCACGTCACTTCAAGACGACGTCAGTAAGTTGTTGCAGTTGGTTTCCTCACTTACCAGACCCGTAGTGGAAGCCATTTATACGGAGCTGGCTCCACCGGGTGTGGACGCTCATCCTACTACCGCCACCAATGCTACATCTGTAATTTTTACATCACCTACCATGGAGGGGGCGGACAGTCAAATAAGTATACCGAATGGACAAATCATAAGAAATTCGGCGAAAACGCTGCGTTTGCATTTAAACTTGGAGACCAAAGATGTTGACACACAGCTTTTGGATGATGCAGAGTTCACCTTCGATTTCAGTCTCTTTCACTCTCGTGAAGAGACACTTCGCATGGGTGCTTAGCCCAAGCAGCGGGAGATGATGAGGACTTATTCCGCTATGGTGAACAAAGGTGGTGACCAGCATAAAGGTACTGTTACAAAAGACAATATATCTAGCCCTTGTGTTAGGGCTAAAACCCAAAACAAAAAGGGTAAAGCGACTTCTAATGGCTACATTAGTAATTGTAACAATAATAAAGATTGTGGACATTATTCTAATGATGTCATGAAGAATTTTTTGAACGATGATTTTGATTTTTGTTATAATAGTGGTATGAAAGTTGGATGTGATGATAGAAATGTGAATCTAAGTAATGATTAATTAAGTCTAAAATTTATTTATTAGGTAAAAAACTTCTTAATATTAAGGGTGCCAAAATTGACAATGGATATCTTGAGAAATGTTTGTTTTTAAAAATTGTGCCCAAAGGGCTAAGATTTTTTAAACTGCCTTTAGGGATACAGTATAATGAGACAGTGTTGTACGAATTCAATAATTTGTTCGACTTCTTTGGTTTTGAATATATAAAACTGCTAATGAAATTCAATGATGAGAAAATAGGGGGCCTACTTGCGGAAATTGAACAGTTACATCATGAAATTACACAGGACCCCAACTTTGACTCTTGGCTAGAATTGTTTGATAAGCAGTTTAGAGTGGCTAAAACTAAGGCTTACAATATTTATAACAGGAAGTTGGACAAATTAGAAAGGGATTTGAAGGCATACAAATCACATAGGGCGTACATTTGGCCCCACTTCAACCAAGATAGAATGAGAGCTAGTGAGCCTAACCATGGTTGGGATAGGGGTAGGAATAGAAGAAGAGAAGAAGACGAAAATTTTCAGGGTGGAAGGTTTCATCAAGCCCCCATATTCCGCAAAAGAAGACAGTGAGTCAAGGGGGAGAACCCCCCATTAACAGGGAAATACACGAACCATCGGTTAGTAAGCAAATTGTAGTTAGTGAAGTATGTGTAGGTGACAAGAATTCCTCAAATGTCACGGCAGGCAATGTGAATAAAGTATCCATACACACTTTTATGGGTTTTAAAGTGTACAACTTTACCGACGTATACATTACCCAGGATTTTTTTAGATTGTTCAGTAAGGGAATGAAGTTCATTCCATCGGCTAGATTTAATTTGTTTGATACCATTAAGGAAGTTAAGCTGTATTGCCGTAGGCTTCAATTAGCCCTACAGTTTAAAGATACAACTAGGGATGGCTTACCCAAAACATTAGTGAGGAAAAGTGCTTATATTCCTGTATTTAATGCACAAATTAGTAATTATGAGCGTATGGTTTGTAAAGACATATACCATCTGTACGAAAATATTTGGAGAGATTCTTGTTATTTTTCACTTTTTTGTGACAATTTAACTAAGGGAGAGAGAGAGTGTTTGGACCAGATAGTAGAAAATAGTGAAATTAGAATCATGAAACCGGACAAAGGGGGTGGTTTGGTGGTATATGAGACAAATGTATATTGTAAAGCTATTCAGGATATTCTTTTTAATTCTGGTAATTATGAAGAGGTATCCCTTAATCAGATTAATATTGGTTATCACAGAATAGATTTAACAATAGAGGAATATCTCTTAGACAACCGCATTACAAATGAGGAGTATGGGTTTATTAGAACTGAACACCCTGTAATAGCTAGAATAGTAGGGATACCCAAAATCCACAAAAGTGTTGAAAACCCCCCCTTTAGACCCATTATTTCCGGCTCTAAGTCCAAAACTTTCAATTTAGGGGTTGCAATAGACCACTGGTGTAAACACATATATAACAAAGTTCCACACTTAACCAAGGATTCTTGGGATTTTTTGAGCAAATTAAAACGTGACATATGGTCCCCAGACTTAACATTCCTTACAATAGATGTCCAGGACCTGTTTTCTTGCATTCCCTATACAACAGGTCTTGAATACTTTGAAAACAGTTTGAGGAAATATTCTGACCTCACATGGGACAAAACATGTTTAATATTGGATATGATGGGACTTGTACTCTCACACAATTACATTCAGTTTCAAGGAGAATACTTTAAACAAACTCGAGGAGTAGCGATGGGGGCGTCTTGTGCCCCCATTTTTGCAAATCTCGTTATGCTTGAGTGGGAGGATGTATATGTCAAGCCCAGTGAATTCTACAAACACATTGTTCTATATACACGTTTTTTGGATGATTTATTTATCATTTGGAAGGGGCCTGTTGAAGACATACCCAATTTTATAGCATACATTAACAGTACTACAAACTTTCTAAGATTCACATATAAGGTGGAGAAGGTAGGTATACCTTACTTGGATACATATATTAGTAATTCTAATGATGGTTTTAAGTCTAAAATATTTAGAAAATCTACCTTCTCCAATGATTATATACAGTTTGGTAGTTGTCATCCCCCTCACATCTTTCGTAATGTTCTCAAGGCACAGTGCATTCGTGTTGCGAGAATGTGTTCCACAAGACAGGACATGGAAGATCAGATGAGCACTGTTTCTGACATGTTTTTGGCTAGAGGATATCCTGTGGAGATGATGGAGGATGTGACCCAATATGTCATTAGATCATGGGGAGACAAATACGTTCCTCTATTAGGAGGCACATTTGTAGGTAAGAACACCCAAAAGCAAGTGGTTGGTGATAGAATGAATGTGTGTGTCATCATGTTTAACCCTTACTCTAATTTGGTAAAGGAGATTTTGAACAGACACTGGGATTTATTTTTAAGCTCTGAGGACACTGCTTTGGTACTGGGTACCCATCCCATTAGTGTGTTCAAAACTTCTGTTAACATCAAGAGGATTGTTGAGGGGGGAAAGAAAAAGGATTTGTGGAAAAATAAACATGAGCACACTAACAAATGTGGTAGGTGTAGGTACTGTCAATACATCAATGAGAGAAAGACCATTAAATTGTGTAATAAAAATAGAACTATATGTTATGGTAGAAAAGGGAATTGCAATTCTATGCGTGTGGTTTATTTGGCTACTTGTTCTTCCTGTCAGGCGTATTATATAGGAAAGACAGAAAGAAAGCTAAAAACCCGTATATATGAACATCTTTACAAAATCAAAAAAACTGATATGAACAACGCATTAAGTAAGCACATTAGTGAAAAAGGCCCCCATCACTGTTTTACTTTTACAATTACTGACCAAATAGGGATAAGCGAGTATGGGGGTAATTGGAAGGTAGGATTGTCCTGTTTAGAGACAAAATGGCAGATTTTGTGTGATGCCACTTCATGGCCAGGTCTAAACGAAAGTATTAGTATTAAACCTTTTTTACTTTTGGACCGTGGCTAATACATTCTTTAAATATTTAAATATATGAAAGTTTTTTCACATAAAAAAATTTTTATGATTGGCATGTTGTACAGTGCTTGGCTTACTACTATTTTTCCTGCATATTTGTGCACAACACTTCATTTTTCATTTTTAATTTTTTACTCTCTAACTACAATTTGCATTTTTTACACATGTACAATTAAGATTTATAACACAAAAGAATTTTACAATTTATGACTAGTGGTTTGTTGTTACTACTAGTAAAAAGTTTTATTAATGTTTTAAATTATTTAGTATAAACATATAAGCTATACCCATTTTATTAGCTTTTTTAGGGACAGGTATAATGTATTATTAATTATATGGAATGTATGATGTTGGATTTTGGCGCCAAAATTGCTTTAAATATGTAGATGTAATCTGAGTTTATTGGTTCTGAAGAAGTCTGCCTTGTGTAGATGAAAGCGCTAAACCTGTGTTTTGTGTAATTAAATCAGAGTTTTTTTCATTGACTGGTGCCTGACTGGAGTGTGAATTACTGGTACATCAGTGTGTTTTCTGCAGAGTTCCTGGCGGTTGTCTGTTCAAGCTACAGGGGTCCGGTCGGCTTTTTCATGTTTCAAGAATGTATATCCCATCAAAAAACAGTGTTGCCATGGATACATTTGTAGCTAATACTTATGCAAATATTGCCGTGGCTAAATGGGAAGAGGATTATGTATATAATTGTATGCCCAAATGTAGTAATAAGGTTCTTTTCTTTAAATGCTTTCATGATGACATATTTTTGTTGTGGGGTAGTGCTAATTCTCAGTTGCTTTTATTTATTGATTATTTGAATCATACTACTGATTTTTTTTTAAAATTTACTGCTACGTACTCTGAATAGAAGATTAATTATCTAGATATTAGTTTGTCCAAAGATGGGCGCAATAATATTACTATCTCTGTTTTTTAGGAAAGAGGTTCAAAATAATAGATTTACTCATAGGAATAGTATGTATGCTCCACATACGCTCAGAGGCATAGTCAAGAGCCAACTTTTGAGAGCCAGTAGATTAAACACTGGTAATATCCTGTGTAGTTGATGAGTTAGATAAAATGATGGAGTAATTTATAGAGTGAGGATATGAAGAAATTATGCTACAAGATATAAAAATTGAGATTCTGGGGAATAGATTCCGTAGCACAACCTTATTTCATAGATGGCCATTAAAATACGCTTTGCAATGGAGGAGATGTGAGGCAGAACTACATGAGCTATAACACCACATACAGTAGGAGATTCCGGGGTGTTAAGAGCATTTTAACAAGAAACTGGGGGATCCTTGCTGCTATGCCTAAAATTAGTAAAGTAGTAGGAGATGAACCTAGTTTTGCCTACAGAAAATGCTTTAGTCTGAAACCGAGATTTGTTACAAAGATATGTCACTCAGTTCGTCCGTTCAAATAACTAAATTTGGTACTTTCCCCAGTTGTAATTGTAAATGTTGCAGTGACATTTTAAAAAAGCAATGAGTTTATAGGATCCTATAACTGATATGAAATTTATATTTAAATGTCACACAACATGTAATATATCCAACATTATATATTTAGCCAGCTGTGTGAAATGTCTTGCTTTTTATGTTGGGAAAAGCACAAGGAAACTGAAAGAAAGAATTACAGGACATCAGAAATACGGAGTGGGGTAGTTAGTAATGTACTCGCTAAACATGTAGGTGAGAAAGGTATAGACCATACATTTTTAGTTACAGCTATAGATATCAGGCATACAAATAGAACAGGTAAGGACTTGAATAACTCTCTCAAAAAATCTGTGAATATGAGAGGATGGTACTTTTAGATGCAGATCACATATCTGGCTTGAATACAGCCATTAGTATAAAACCTATACTTAGGAAGAAGCAAATGTTGAAATGATTTCTATGAATTTTTATAATATTTTTTTTATTACCATTACTTTTTGTAGTGTTATTGTTATACTATAACATTTTTATAGAGTAATAGATTTTAAATGCTGAAACCTAATCTTTTTGAGTTAATTATTTAATTGATTAAGTTTTGTGATTGGGGCTGTGTCGCATGGTTCTTTTGTATTTAAGTATCACTGTGATTGCTTAATTTTATATGTACACACTGAGGAAGAGTCATTTCCTAAAGCTTTGTGGATGTTTAATAAATTGATGTTTCTTCCAGTACTATGCATTTCCATTCCTTGGAGTTTATGCTTTGTTATTTTCCTTTTGTGTCTCCAAGCACGGTTCACTACAGTGCTAGTCTGGTTTGTTGGATTTTATGTACCAGTCTTGCCAGAATATGCTTTTGCTGTTTCTAAAGTCATTTGAAAGAATCAGGATTTTCACATCAAATGCTTTATACTGGGCTGAGTATTGCAATGTCTGTGATACAGAGGAATAAAGTGTGGAACTTATTTTTGTCTGCTGTCTATCTGGTTAATTACTGAACACTTTGATTTTCAAAATTTTCCATCTTCTCTTGCAAACAAGTTTACCAAACAATGGACTCTTAGGCCAACGGTGCTGCAACTGTTACAAAAATAATTCTCCATGTGGACAAATAGACCAAAAAGGTTAGTGATAGACAGCTTTGTGATCCAGAGGAGTAATGCTCTGACCCATGTTTAATTGGCAGCCCAGGTTCCTGTGTAACGTTGCCTAGTCAGTCATCCTGGCTGGGAGAAAGGCACCTCTGACTAACCATATGGATGACATATATTGTGAAAACTAAGTACCAACTGAGCCTGTACTTCCATTAGTGTATTTACACCATGCAGCTGAGGGGAAATTGACATGCAGATGCTTTCTCCCTTCTGAAGGCAACAACTGCAGTTTAAGGGGACCTGCCAAGGTGGGGGAGGGGTTTTTGCATTTTTTTCCAAGGGAAAAGGGTCGGCAGACCCAGGATGAGCAAGTGAACGAATTCCTTACCAGCTGACTGGAAAGAATGGACCATAGGGCTCTTACCTAGCCCTGGACTTCTCGGCTCCCAATGCACTGGAATGAATAAGCCAACTGAGTGAAGGTAGAAAAGCCATCAAACAAGGGCCCTTGGAGGGAAAACACAAAAAGAAGAAAAAAAAGGATAATGGTTTCTTCAGCACATATGCATATCTGGTAAACAGCGGAGAATATTTAGCCTGCAAGTTTTCTTCCAGCAGTAATCCCTCAAGTGAACCAGGGGATAGCTATATCTCTTCAATTTCTGGGAGGGGTCTACAGGAACCCAGCTGTCCAGCTGCTTGACTACTTTGTATTCCCTGATGTGAGGGGAAAAAAGCAGTTTTGCAAATTTCACTCTGGTATGTACACAATAGGGTCGCAACAAAATTTAAAACATGGGATCTTGTGGGGGGGGCAAAGCTCCCTGCACTCTTATACCTTTGCCCTTTCACCCTGTCTGATATAATCAGCATTTTTATTTTAATTTATTAACCAGTTAGGTGAACTTCTCTTCCACCCCTGGCCAGGAGGGCAAGACGGGTATGGGAAAATGCAGTATATATGGGCAGTTTACAGTAAGCAAGATGTTGGAGAGTGAGAGTAAACTGGAGTTCCCAGAGACAAAACATTATCCTTTTTTTCTTCTTTTTCTGCTTCCCTTTCCTTTCCCTGTTTTAAAAAGGAGCTTAAATCCCTCCTCCTTAACTTGAAATTATGTAGTTGCCTTGACCACACATAGTCTTAGTCTGTCCTACTGTATAACCTGTTGCATCTCCTAACTTTCTTTCTCTGTTAATAACTTCTGCTTAAAATAAGCTCCTAAACCCTCAGCTCTACTACTATAGCACCCTGCTTTCTCTCCCCCCTCCCATTCTCCACACTATTTATCTTTTTTTTACCCCACTTCCTATCAATGTCTGTACATTTCCCTTCCTTTGAACAACCATTATCTTTTTGTTTTTACTCTTATATGTAGTAAATTTAAACCACTGCTATCAGTGCAACCCTTAATGTTCATATTTAATGTTCATATTTTTTCTTTTGTTTTCTCTCTCGAATTAATTTTGTATTTGCATTGTTATTTTTAACAGTTTTTGTCTTGTATGTTTATCTTTGCTTATGTTTGCTGGGGCTCTTTCCCTTTGGGTCTCCACTGAAAATGGGTTGCTTACTATCAGTGCAATGCAAATAGTTAATAACCTTTTCTTTTTTTACAATTATTTTGTATTGTGATTGTTACTCCATAGTTGTATATTGTCACTTTATCTTTGTTTGCTGGGGCTTTTCCCCTCGGGTCTCCACTGAAAATAGGTTTGTTTGCAAACTCAGTTGGACTAACCTGGTTAACAAATGTGAAATAAATAAATCACATAGACAAGGGGAGAATGAGCAGATTTCCTGTAAAGAGTGACTGGAAATCATGCTAAATCCTAAACCTCCTATTAGTGAATCAGAGACTTTGCCACTGAACCAATAATCTACACACACATATGTGTGTGTGTGTGTGTGTGTGTGTGTGTGTGTGTGTGTGTGTGCGCGTGCGCACATATATTTAAAATAAGCAGGGGTTTGGGGGTGCAGTGGGGTTGTCCCTGTAAAAAAAAAAAAATTTTTTTTTGTGTGAAAATTACATGCACCGAGGTTCTTTCTTGGTGCATGCATGGCAATGTGTCATTCAATTTATCAACTTTTAGCGATCAACGTTTATGAGGTCAGCTTATGGACTAGTTGACTAAAATGAGTAGGCCCATATGTATGTGTGTATATGTATATATGTATATGTGTCCAATAAATGCCAATGCACCATGTTCCTCAAGCTATAAACCACAAACTTGAATAGTACAGAATAGATACTTTAATGACAAAACATACAATGTTAGCGCTTTCGTTTAAATCTCTGTTAAACTTCCTCAGACATTTAAAATGTGTTACATCATTTCCTTTTATATCGCCACTTTGTTTCCCGTTGGACTCTCATTAACATAAATGATCATATACATGAATAATACTATATGTATGTGTGTGTGTGTGCATGTAGCCAAAAATGGCAGTTTTACTTTTGTAATGCAGGTTTATTAAAAGTAATATATATGCAGTTGTGCTTGCTTGTATGAGGCTTATAGTTTTAGACTTTGCTATGCCCTCTTTTACAGGGCTCATGCTGCAGGAAGTAAGCAGTGAAACAAAAAAATCTTTCATTGCTGGAAGTATGCAATGATTCAACGAATCCCAACTCAGAAACCTAAAAGGGAGCACTAAAGACACATGAAAGCAAGCCTATCTTGATGTCTCTTTTCCAGAGAGTGGAGTGAAGTTATTATCCCCTTTAGATCTTTTTTGTAGGAGGTGGAAATGGCCATGTTCAGACCTCCCAACCATACCGATTTACTCGTTTTTTACCGAGTTTTGGGATCCAAATGAAGGGGTGCCATGATTCCTGAGTGGCACCCCTTCATTTCCGATTTTTTTCTTAATGTTTTTTCCTATTTTCGAATTTTGGCGCTTTTGGAGCTGACATCATCACGTGCGCGATGACGTCAGCTCCATCAGGGCTATCAGCCAGTTGGAATTGAGCTTCCAGCTGCAAATGCAAGCGAGCGGGAAATCGGCTTTCACAGCAACAGCATTCGTTGAATAACAGCCGGGAAAGCTTTACAGCTAGGAAATCGGCACTCGTTTATCAACAGCACTGTTAGCATTTGGGACTTAACAGCCGTGATTCCATGAAAGCTTTACAGCACTCATTTGTTCAGCAGCATGCATTTGGGACTTAACTCATTTTGGTTGAATAACAGCACTGTTTGGCATTTGGGACTAGCCGTGAAAGCTTCACAGCACTTGTTTGTGCATTTTAGACTTAACTCATTTCGTTAACAGGGAAATCCTAACATCAGCTGGGGGACTCAGTAAAGGTGTGTGTGTGTGTGTGTGTGTGTGTGTGTGCGTGTGTGTGTGTGTGTGTGTGTGTGTGTGTGTGTGTGTGTGTGTGTGTGTGTATGTATGTGTGTGTGTGTGTGTGTGCGTGCGTGTGTGTGGTGTATCCCAGATATGATCCAGCTTGTTCAAAGTGGATAATCACACTGTGAGTGAGTCAGTGAGAGGATAAATGAATGAATGAAGTCTGACTAACCTTGATGCAGCATGTCTGCAATGTGCGAATCTAGACATCATATCTTTAAAGTAGAAGTGATGACCACTGATGCAGTTTAAATTGAAAACTTTTTCCCTCTTCACCAAAACCAGCTTATCACCAACAGCTTAACTTGTGCAGGTAATAATCAGCTTTCTGATTGGAAAAATTAAGCTAGCCCTCCATTTCTCATATATACAGAATAATAATGGTCTCCTCAGTAGGTATCAGATGCTGCAATAGTTGCTTCCCTTACCTTGCAAGCATGCTTAGGACAAATGCAAATTTGTACCAAATGTGGAGTTGTCAGTTAATAGATCTTTAGGTTAATCCCTCTTCCTGACTGTGCAGGCCTCTATAGACATGCTGAGCTGTTCTCTGTTCCTCTGTGCTGCTATTTTGGGTACAGCTGCACTGCCCTCCCTCACCCTGCTCAATGCCCATTGCAAAGAAAAAGATAGTAAAAAGGTACTTGATTGGGGGGATCACTTCCATGTGAAAACCTGTGATCTCTGCACACCACTCAAATACTGTAATCAGATCTTGGAGTTATTGTATAGAACTATTTTTGCAGTGACTACCCTCAAAGATTAATTTACAGCTTTACTTATAGTCACACTATGTAACAATACTTTCAAATGGCCACTAATATTTCTTCCAAAATTAAGACATCATAATAGTTTGTATACCTTTACTTATCTGAGCCCTAATACTTCGTAAAAACAAACCATTTGCATGCACTGGATGTCCTTTATAATACACCTGGTGGCTAGAGGTACTCAGGCTCAAACCCTGTAACCTGGGTAGAGGGTAAAAAGAGCCTAATGTCCCTAGCTACCACCACTTGTGAAATTTTTTTCTGTTCCTCATAAACTCTGTGGTTTCAGGATGTTTGTGACAAATCACTGAAGGTTGAATTTATTGATTAATGACAGGCATTTGAATTTCAGACTTCATATTCTTCAGAAAATAAATGGTAACAAAAACCTTTTATTCTAGCAATTTTCTAAGTTTATAAGATCAGTATGTAAAACTGTACCAAATTTGGGGCAAGTTTCAATCTTCCTGTATTTTGGGAAATAAGCTGCTGATTTGGCATAGTGGTATGTTGCTCTGACTGTAGTGCACAGAATCCTGTGTTCAAGATTTGCCAGTGAAATGCATGGCAGCAACTCAACATTTTATTCTAGCAACTTTCCAAAATTATACAAGCAATGTTTAAAATGTGTCCCTGTTTTTTGGCCTTTTGCCCCCCCCCCAAAAAAAAAAACTTAAAATGAAAATAAGTGTAAGAAGCTGTGTAAGATGCTTATGCCTTACACTGCTGTCATTCTATTTTTATATGTATATTGTGTGTAGAAGTAGACTTTTATGATGGAAATGTTCTAAATTGGGCAGTTTTGTCATTACTGTTTCATGCATTTCGTTTCATTGCCTACTGAAAATGTTCAAACAGTAAATTTAAAATGTGCTCTGTCTAACAAGTGTGCTGTATTATACAAGGAATATAATTTACTAAAATCAGGAAGGTGTATCAAAGAGCGCGTGTATGTTTCTTGTTTTGTGTGCAAGGGGCCAGTGATGTGAAAACAACCCAAAGGTAATCTTTATCTACTGGCCAGATGCATTTTCTTTGGTTGTGGTTTAGGTTTCAATGCTATTTTAATGAATGTGAGTTTCAAGGGCAGAGAAGTTTTAATGCCAAGTCTATTTTCATTGTGAGACAGTATTGCTTTATTTAACAGATGTCTATTGGTGTTTGTGCATTGTGCTTTAAAGTGTAAAAATAAAATCCAAATAATCATTACCAAAGTAAAGCAGTATGCCCACATTAATGTTTATGGTAAATGGGGCAAAATAGCCAGGTAATGGGACATTGGAATGGCTGCAGGGGGACTCTGGTGCCGTAATTTGGTTGTCTGTTCTTCAGTTTGCACAAAAGTTGGTATCCCACAATTCCACTGGAGTGGGCGGGGATCCATATTTATTTATGCAAATTTTATGTTAAACAGCGTACAGATTTGTACCTATTTTTCATGGGCCTTGTCCAGATTTTTGATGTTTCGAGGTTGAGAGTATGTTTCAACTGCCAAACCCCTGCTTACACTTATCAAGGATACAGAAATTGTCAGAATTTTAGGATACATCACTAGGTTTAAAAAGACCCCGTGGTCATTAGCCTAGTACACATCTGTGAACTAAGCATACTTGAGACCTCTTTCACACTTCCTCGATTTTTAAATAAGTGTTTTTTTATGGGAAATATTGAGAAAAAACATTTTACATAGCATTTTGAAACATTGAAATACAAAAAAACACAAAGACAAACAGATTGCAGTGGCTCTTTTCCAGAGAATGTGGATCGGGTAGGGTAATGGATCTTTTTTGGTGAGGTGGGACTGGCCATTAAGCAAAGCTGAGATCTTTTACCACCTTCCTTATACTTGAAACGAGCACCTTTTGCACTGAGTTTGGGTGATGTGATTTTTTTATATAACATTTTGAAACATGATTCCAGAGCATCCAGTTGTATAATACTGTTTAAATAGCTTTTAATATGTTTTGAAACAAAACAGATGATTGAGAAAATTCTTTATCACTTCTGATCGTTTATCACTTTTCTCATGAACTGTTTGAGAGTTACCAAGCACTGTTAAAATGTGAAATCATACAAGACTTTGTAACTTCAGAGTAACAATACACCAGGTACACAGCCCCTTTCCACTGGCTATACAATTGGTGACTTAATTTTTCCACAACCAAACCATCTGCATGTAGGCAAAAATGGTACTTCCCCCTGGAATGATACTATTTAGGCTGCTCAATTTTCTATTTCAGATCAGACAATCGTGCATGTCCGTTGTTGAATAAAGATTTGCTTAAACCCTTAAATGGGCTGTTTTTTTCCCCTCTGGGAACAGGAATCTATTTTTGCTATGTTTTGATAAGGTAGCTGTGGTCAGGATCCAACATTTTGAATAGTAATCCTTATTCCTAATATTCCTAACATTTTACTTGTCCTGCTGACTGAGGCTGCAGGTTGGGATATCAAATCAGTACTGCATAGATTTACTGTTTTTTTTTAATGGATAATTGTAATATGACAAATGGGTCCACTTGTGAGATGTTAGATGACAGAGGTATGATAACAAGAAAACGGCTCACATGCAAACAGATCATGCAGGTGATCTTTGAAAGTAGTAGAGTTTTGGGAAGAAATGACAGAGCAAGGAAGGTTACCAGTTGCAATGTAAATGTTTAGGTTTGGGCTCAAAAAAGTAGTGAACCACAAGATTAAGGTGCTTTATTGAATCGTGGAGTGCAGATTAATGCGTTTAAGAGGGCATGAGTGAGCTGAAAAGTGAAGGAGAAGCTGCAGATGTTTTTAATTGCACTTAGTGCCAGAGTAGATAATGCATTTAATCTATTTCTGCTGGCATGGACAAATTTGCACACGTGTAATATTTTAAAAAATATGATTTAATTATAGGGTCACACAGTTTAAATAAAATATAAAGTTGTGTGTGTTCTAGTGATCCATTTTTGTGTCATAGTTCCTATATTCCATGTCACTCACCATTATGAAGCTTGTTAGAATTCTGCCTGGATATGAAAATAAAAATGTGTGGTGGTATTTGAGCTCAGATATTCACAGGAGGGCAAAGCCTGCTATATGGAGGGTGTATTGGATTTTGTCCTAACAGCTCCTCTCTTTTTAGTTTTAGTAGTATATCAGTGGCTAAGCAAGAAGAGCGCTCGCCTTTTGTGCTGGAGATCAATAGGTTGTCAGTTCTTTTCCCACTCCAGGTAATTGGATTAATTTTGAAACTGCTGACAGTGCAGTGCAACATTAGTGAGGTGCTGCATTCCTGAAAGTGCCATCCTTTGGATGAGATGTTAACTCATTTGTGCTGGTAGCATAGTTTGTGTTATGTAGCAATTGGCACCTACTTTGCCATTGTTAAAATATAAGTATTCCATCCATGCCCGCAACTCTCTTGTGTGTGTGCTGCAGTTTTGAAAGCCACTGCAAGGTATTTAAAACTCTTACGCTTGTGGAAACACTGTTTCCCAGTTCTGCAGCTGCACATCTGTTAATATATATTGAAAAAAGTAATGTTAACATTGACAATTTTAAAGAAAGTCATCTTTTTTATGGGTTGCATCCACCACAGTGAAAGCACACACAGTACAATGGGCCATGTACTGTCTTTTTCCATTTTGCTGCAAAGATTTCACAGTTAACAGCATAACATTATGTGCATTTCTTACATATTGAACTGAACCATTAACACAAATATATTTCATTTTTACTCTCATACTCATATAAGTAGAATAAGGATTGCAGTTTGATAGCCTGATCACTCAATTGGCTAATACTCGGTGACATCAGAAAGCATTGGCCAATCAAGTGATCAGATATCTTGCTTTTCTTTTTAGAGACAAAGTCCTGAGTCCCTCCTCACTTTTTGTTCCCACCCACTTTCTTTTAAAATGGGTCCATCTCCTATAAATCGTTTTGTTTAAATGGGTTGTAACTATGAAACTGCAGAGGTACAGGAGCATGAATGCAGCAACAGGGAAACTTTAAGCAATGTGCGGCAGTGCAATAGTCAGCTAGAGGGTATCAGCATCTCCCTTCAAAACCAACATTAATACTCAGTACTATAATGCTAAACATTTTAAACATCAAGAAACAAAAGAAATACAACTCAACCAACACGACAATTAACATAAAACTTAATTACACTTTAATAAATAAAGAATAAACTTTCACACAATAGTGCTTCATCAGATCTACTAAAAATGAACAACTCATAGTATTTAAACTAAAAAAAACAATCATAGTGCAAAACAGATCAAATAGTTAATGATGTAATGGCCTGGCTTTCAAAACTGGTTTTAAAGGTACATGACTATTTAAGCCAGAACTTTTATCAGTCTGCAAACAAGCTATCCATTTCAGTTCAAGCAGCTCAGTTTCATTCCAAAAGATCGCCACCCCTCTTATTAACAGGAACAGTTTCCAATACTGTGAATACAAAAGAATGGCCAGAGTTCATCTTAATACGTTTATACAGAACATTAAAATCATTCTTATTCCTGATGTCTCCAAGATGCTGTAAAACACGATATTTCAATAATTCATTAGTTTTGCCAACATAGAATGCATCACATAAACTACAGTTGGCTGCATATACTAAATTATTGGTTTTTCAGTCAGCATCAAAATTGATTTTAAAAACTTTATGGGTTGTAGGATGTTCAAAAACATTATCAGAAGACATCAAAGAGCAGTCTTTACAAGCCCTACAAAGGAAGGTCCCCATCCTCTTGGATTTAATAACTAGTTTTTTTTTCCTCAAAAATGTTTTTTTTATTTTCATTTAAAATAACATTTACATAATATTTTAAATATCATTTTAAACAACTATATACAATATTTACAATAGCCTGACTTTCAGTTATATACACTGTATGTTAAATATAGAATTAACAGATCAGTTATCAGAGATACAGTATTGATTATTGCAGAGTGTCCAACAAAGATATAACTTTCTTCCAGGGATTATTTACCAATGGCCTGGGATAGATTCGTAGTTCTTTGATTTTTATTTCCATCGATGCAGTTGTCTTCAGTAAAGTGTAGAATTCTCCCAAGGTCAGGGGTGTATTTGAATTCTACCTTCTGGTTACGCATTTCCTAGATATAGCAAGTATTGCCCATAACAAATACATATTTGTCTTATTCAGGTAGGGACCTTCATTTACATTTAGTATAATCAATGCTTTAGTTATCCCGCGGTGGTGGTGCTGCGGTAGCGTTGTCGCCTCACAGTAAGACGCTGTCCGGTTGGATTCTCAGCTAGTGCGTCTTCTGCGTGGAGACATGTGTGAATGGGTGTACCTTCGTTGAAGGTTGTGTGTCAGGCCTGGCAAGCCACTACATAAAAATCAACTGCCAATCATTAGCAGACCGGAGTTCCGCTGTGGTGACCCCTAACCGGGAAAAGCCGAAAGACACAAACAAACCCAATGCTTTAGTTTAGGTAAAGGACTCATTAAAAAAAAGCTTGTAAAAATGACTAATTCCATTCCAGTATGATTTAATTTTATTACATTCATAAAAAATATGAATCCAGTCTACTTTATTTGACTTTTCACACCTCCAGCAAAAACCATTTGTAGTAGTACTGATCTTTTTAATTCTATCTGGTGTTAAAAATGCTCTATGTAAGTATTTCCAGTTAAATATTTTCCAGTACTGTGTGTTAGAGGTGTAATTAACTGATAGTAAGATGTTAGTTTTAATTTCTTATGTTAACTGCAATGACTGACCTTTTGTTAAGAACTGCCAGTATGATGGTTTGAGAATTGTTTTATATGTTATTAACTCTTTATATAGATTTGAAATGGAATTTTTCTTTTCACAACTATTATATATAAATTCATATAGAAAACTTACTAGATTTGGAATATCTTTAAATGAGGAATTATTAATTAATCTGCATAAATCTTGAGTGTACATTAGAATGCTTTGTAAGGTTAACCAGTCCTGTGTTGGAATATTGTAAGCTGTTTTTATCATATCTAAAACATTTAATTTATTTACACATTGAAACCAGCATAAGAATCCTTTTTTTTTCCCCAGGAGGTTATTGTTTCCCTATATATTTTGTGAGGAAAGTTCTTAGTGATGGTAAATGGGGTTAAAAGGTCAAACCAAAGTTTTAGATCTATGTTTGCATTCATAAGTTTCCTAAATGAATTGATATAACGATTAATCAGTGTTGTTTTAGAAGGTTTTGTTGTATTATATTGTATACTTATGCATAGTACGTACCAGGATTTGTCTGATTTGTCTACTATTAAAATTTTTTTTAACAGATTAAATTAATTTGTTAATATAGCCATTGTTAATTCTTTCCAGTTGGCAAAATAATTTGGGTTTATCCAGTCTATTGTAGTTTTAAGCACAGATGCTTTTATATATGTTTCTATTTCTGGGAAGTTCAATCCTCCTTGTTTCCAGGGTCTAATGTGATGAGTTAGAGCTACTCTATCTTTTTTTGGGATACCATAAAACTTTTATTAAACATGAGTTTATTTCTTTAAGAATGCATCTTTCAGGAATTAACTGTATTGCTAATGCTGCATATAGTATTTTTGGCAATAAGACCATTTTTATTAATTGCAATCTGTCTTCAAAAGTTAATATAATTTTGTTCCACTTTTCTATATATATTTTTATTGTTTCAGTAATGTTTTTATAATTTATTAATATTGTTTCGTTTATATTTTTGCATAACACTATTCCTAAATAATTTAGCTTAAGTTCTTGTTTTCCTATGATGGATTTATCTGTAACTTGTAGTTCTTTTTTCTTATTTAAAAATCATAATTTTGATTTTGATCTATTAAAGTGTAGACCTGAAATCTTATAAAGTTTCTCCATTACTTCTTCTAGCTCTCCTAATGACTCTCTGGAGTTTGATAGGGTTAATAAAATATCATCAGCAAAAAGCATTATTTTAGATATGTACTGGTCATTGACTTCTATTCCTTTTATTCTTGGATTATTGCGTATTATTTCTGCAAGTATTTCTATAGCCAAAGCAAATAAAATAGGAGAAAGGGGACATCCTTGTTTAGTACCTTTTGTTATATGGCTAGATTCTGAGGTGAAAGGCCCTAATTTAATGTAAGCTAAGTTATTAATATATATGTTTTTTAGTAATAAGATGAAGGGAGGAGGAAATTCAAATAATGCTAACGTTTTAAATAGATATTCCCAGTTGAGGGAATCGAAGGCTTTTTCTATCTCTAATCTGGTTACAAGTGTTTCTCTATCTTCTTTATTCACATAATCTATAAGAGTTAAGTATCCTTTTAATATTATCATGTGTGTGCCTGTTATATAAAAATCCAGTTTGATCATTATTAATTGTCGTTGAAAGTGGGATTTTTATTCTGTTAGCTAGGATTGACATGAATATTTTGTAATCATTATTCAGTAATGATATAGGCCTGTATGAGGTGCAAAGGTCTGATGGTTTATTATCTTTTAGTATTGGTGTTATGAGAGAATATTTCCATGAGGGTGGCATTTTTGCTTCTGACTGGACTACTAGCAAAGTTTTAAGAAAAAAGGAGATTACTGTTGAAGGGAAGAGTTTGTAAATTTCCGTAATTATACCATCTGTCCCTAGAGCTTTGTTAGATTTACTTTCTTTTATCTTGTCAACAATTTCTTTGTAGGATATAGGTTTTTGTAGGTCTAGTTTTAAGTTTTCTGGAATTTTTTTATATTGATAAGGTTTGTATCTATGTTTATTGGTTGGTATCTAAATCTTCTTTTTTGAAGTGTTCCATATAATGGAACTGAAATGCTTCAAGGATGTCTCCTATATCTGATACTTTTTTCCCTTTATTTTCCTTTCTTTTTATGATGTATGCTACTAATGTTATTTGCTTTAGGCTGTATTTTAATTCTTGTAGATAAGTTATGTAGATATCTGGGGGAGGTGGCTAATGAGTTTATTTTTAATTTTTCCAAGGTCAGACAAGTTGTGAGTGTTATAATTTAATTATATTTTTTATTTAATTCCTTTATTTCTTTCTTGACTTCTGGGCAATTCTGATTTTTTTTTTTTTTTTTTAGATTTTGCTGTCAAGAGTCTGGTTTGCAAGTATAATGATTCAGATTCCCACTCTCTAACTTTGTTTTTGTACCAGCTAAAGGTCTTACGAAATAAATACGCTTTTAATGGGTCCGAAACCATGACTGTACTGATTTCTGTTGTATTATTAATTTCAAGAAATAATTGTAGTTCTGACAACATCCAGGGTCTGAATTCTTTAATTTTCATGATATATGATGGAATTCTAGTTGAGATGATTAAAGGTTTAAACTCTATTTGGAGCTTCATTATCAGAGAGTCATGAACTGAGAAGGGGCATGGAACTATTGAGACGTTGAGGATTTTTGTTTGTAAATCTTGAACCACGAATAATTTGTCTATTCTGGTTTGTGTTCCAAATCTATGGTCTTTATGGGAAAATAATAAGGATTTACCATCTTTTACTTTAAAAGTGTCTATTAAATTAAATGAATCAATCCATCTTTTTAAGGATTTTCAAATAGTTGCTATGCGAAAAGACTTCTTGGTGGTTTCAGAAGCTTCTAAGTTACAATTAAAGTCTCCTCCCAGTATAAAATTTCCTTTATAATTGTTGGAAATAAAATCTAGGTGTTTTTTAACCATTCCTGCTCCATTTCCTGGGAAACAGCATAGATTAGCTAATGTCCATATTCTGTTATTAAATTTAATTATAACAAACGCTAGTAGACCTTCTTTGTCTTCATATGTATAAATAACATTTGGAGTGATTATGTTTTTCTTCCAGATAATTGATATTCCTTTTGTCTTTGTTCTATAGGAGGATTGCATTTCAAGGGCACATTTAATATTTAAACTGATATTTTAAATGAATACCTATCTGTTGCCAAGTGAGTTTGTAGAGTGTGAGGTAACTGTAAAGATAAAATGTTGCAAAAAGTAATATGTATTTTTTCATGTGCTCTAGAGACTCTCAATTTCAAGTAACATATAAAATGTAACTTTTACAATGCAGACAGCTTGTGGAATCAGCATGTTAAACTGAGTAATACTTTTTAATCAAGCAGCTACATTTAAGTACATATGTAGTTTGGGAACATTTCAGTTGTGTTTCCAGGAATATGTAATCATATGAGAATAAATCATAAAATATTTACAAATAGTCCTATTATGTATTTATTTTACCTTGCTTAGGTTGTTTTTCATTTTAATAACTAAACAACATTACTTTTTCTTATTATTTGTTATCTGTGAGGCTAAATGCACTTCACAGATTCACAATGTCCTTAGAAACTGCAGCAATTGTTTACTGTTGCTATGGCAACAAAAACAGATTGTGAAAAAAGGTTCACTTCTTTTAACCAACAATACATTTTCCTCTCCTTTTTTTTTTTTTTTTTTTTTTTTTTTTTTTTTATGGATTTGTTAATAGTAAAAGGAAATAATTCAAAGGACATATATACATGAATGGAACATTTCAGAGTTAATCACGAACATGTCCCCAATCCCAATAAGCATAACAGTGACTATCATTAATCTAATAAATATTGTAAAAACAATTAATTAAGTTCACTATTTCAATTAGTCTACCTTAAAACTAGATTATTTTAGACTATTATTTATCTATGTGTAGATGGGCAGCCACGGTGGTGCAGCAGTTAGCGTTGCCGCCTCACAGCAAGAGGTTCTCCGGTTCAATTCTCAGCTGGGGTGCCTTCTGTGCGGAGTCTGCATGTCCTCCCTGTGGTCGCGTGGGTTTCCTCCCACATCCCAAAGACATGCAGTAGGTGACTTGGACACTCTAAATTGGCCCTAGGTGTGAGTGTGTGTGTGTGTGTGTGCCTTCTGTGGAAGGTTGGGCGCCGGGCTGGCAACTTGACACCATAAAACTCCACTGCCAGTCATGAGCGGACAGATGATCCCCTGTGGTGACCCCTAACCGGGAAAAGCCGAAAGAAGATTTATCTATGTATAGATAGTGAGTTATTAAATATATACAGACTATATTAGTATAGTAAATAGGAGAGAATTTAGAAAGGGAGACAAGATGCAGTTAAAATAAATAATGAGAGAAGAGAGAGAAAGAAAAGAGAAAATTAAGAGAAATAAACATATACTATGTATGTTGATTTACAGTATAAATATTTTATGTACTATATAACCCTCCTTCTGTGAAAGAAAAGTACCCTGTTTTACATACCTGAGGTAATGTGAAAACTCTCGTGTCATCTATTTTCAAAAAATATAGATAAAGATTCCAGTAGTTAGTTACCGTTGTTTTAAAATTCCAATCAGTAAAATTGGTCCTTTAAAGTAATGTTAAAACAATTCATATCATAGTAGATGTTTTGAGAGATTTGGCTGTAACAGTATCAGTCTTTTGCTTCTTCTTTTTGATGTCTGTCCAGACGTTTGTTTCTTTTGTTCCCTGGAGAGGTGACATCCAATCCATATCTTCTGGTAAAGTAATCACATTATTAGTTTTAATAAATGAAGAGGCTTCCTCTAAGTCAAAGTCCTCATCTCATTGGCATACAGTATTCTTATCTTAGCTAGATATGCAAGTTGTGCCTTGATGTTATTTTGTTTTAGAAACTTTATCATTGGCCACACTTTTTTCCTTTGTTCCATTATTCTAGATGAATAGTCATTATCAAATCTTATCAGGCTCTGTTTATATTTTAGAGGTGCCTTCCTCCAGGCAGATCTTAAAATCAGTTCCTTGTCCAAGTATGAAAGAAATTTGATAATTATTGACCTAGGAGGAGAGTTTGAGTTAGTGGCAAGTTTCCCAAGATCTCTGTGTGCCCTTTCAATGCCAAAGGAAAGCCCTTCTTTTAAATTTAAAAAGTCAGGGATCCAGCTTGATAAAAAGAAAATAATATCCTCACCTTTTGTGTTTTCAGGTAATCCGAAAATCCTGATGCTATTTCTCCTCTCCCTATTTTCCAAGTCATCTACTTTATTAACCAACCAAGTGATTTGTTTAAGAAGCAGTTCTTTCTGTATTTCCTCTTCCTTAAGTCTGCTTTCTAAGTCATTTAAAGAAACCTCTATTCCTGTTATCCTTGTCTGGTGGTGTTATAGCATTTCCTTGAGGGTGTCAATCTGTTTTTGACTGCTTGTTTTAAAATTTTCTAGGTTCTCTTTAAAATCATCCATCTTCAAAGACAACTCCTGCAGGGTAGATGTCATCTGTTGTAGTTCCTTCTTTAAGGCAGCATCGTGGTGAGAATTCCTTGAGTTGCTTATTTTAACAATTGAATATATCTTCAAGCTTTTTGACAGGAAATTATTTGTAAAACTTCACCAAAGTTTCTAATTATGTAAATGTGTCCTTTATCTATAAGATTTTATACTTTAAAGAAAAAAATAAATTTTTTCCTGTCTTATTTAACTAGTTATATGGAGCTCTAAAATACTGCTGCTTTCAGTTAGCCATTCAGGCTCTGCCCCCCACTAACCAGTTTCTTGTGAGGGCCATGTTACAATTGTCTCTTAATGGAGAGATTATTTTTAAACATAAAACTAGGTTGATCTCCCACTAATTGCCTCACCCTACTATCAGACGTGGCATACCTCTCAACTGTACAGATTTTCGCAGAACGTTCAGATTTTTGCCTCATATTTTTGGTCTCATAAAATGTTTGTTTTTCTGGCAAATCACTGAGGATTGAAGTCACTAAATAATGACATTCATTTGAGTTACAGACTTCATATAATTCAAAAAATGCATGTAAATACAAAAACTGTCACTCTAACAACTTTCTAAGTTTATAAAAGCAGTATTTAAAATCTGTCCCTATTTTTTGGCATTTGCCCCCATACTTTTAGGCTTTGTCCAGATTTATTGTGCTAAGAGGTTGAGAGGTATGGAAGTGAAGACTGGCCAATTTCTCGCAACAACTGAATTCTTGCAGAGAGGCTATTGCAAACAAGAAATTGAACATTTTTTCTCAGCGGTCTATGAGGTCACTAGATGGTGAACCTTATTTAAGAAGGACCATGAAGAAGACATCTGGGCATTAAGTCTATTACCCCGAATGTAGGGTACCCCTTACAATACAGTAGTGATAATAGTATAGTGTATGATGTTGCAAGAAATTGGACGATCCTCACTTCTGATAGTAGGGTGAGGCAGTTAGTGGGAGATAATCCTAGTTTTATGTTTAAAAATAATCTCTCCATTAAGAGACAATTGTGTTATGGCCCTCACAGAAAACTGATTCAGAATTCAGAATGTGTATAAGTAGTGTTGCCCCACAAGGATTTTATATGCTACTCCATGGCATCAAGAAAAAGCTGACATGAGGGGGTGAAGCCTAGATGGCCAACTGAGAGCAGTGAATTTTGAGAGCTCCATAAACTAGTATAATAATATAGGAAAAAATTATTATTTTCAAGTTTAATATGTCAGAAATCTATAGATAAACTACTAAATACATAAATATCAATTTTGGTGGAGATATACAAAAATTTTCCTGTCAAGTAACTTGGAGATATATTGATTCACTATAATATGAACTACCCAAGGAATTGTCATCCAGATGCTGGTTTTGAAAAAAGAAATGCAATTGATGAAATCTACCTTACAGGAACTATTTTTGAAGATGGATGGCATTAAAAATGACTTAGAAAACCTCAAATTAACTTCTTAAAAACAGACTGATACTCTTAAGGAACTATTACAGCAACATCATACAAAAATAGCAAATATAGAGACTTCTCTAAATTACATTGAAGGAAGACTCAGAGGAAGAATTCCAAAAAGAATTTCGCTTAAACAGAATACATGGCTGCTTAACAAAATAGATGACTTAGAAAACAGGGAAAGGAGAAAGAACATCAGGATCTTTGGTCTGCCCGAAAACACTGAAGGAGAAGACATTATTTCATTTTTAACCAGGATTACTGAATTTTTAGACTTGAAAGAGGGATTTCATTTGGAACTGAAAGGGTGCATAGAGCACTGAGGAAACCTGCTTCTAACTCAACAAATACTCCACCTAGATCCATAGTTATAAAATTTCTTTCATTTCTGGACAAGGAACTAATATTAAAATCTGCTTGGAGAAAATCACCCTTAAAATACAATCAAGCCTGATAAGATTTGCCAATGATTATTCTTCCAGAATACAAGAACAAAGGAAAAAGTCTGGCCAATAGAAACAAAACAACATTAAAGCACAGCTGGCCTTTCCAACCAAGATAAAAATACTTTTTGCCAATGAGATGAGAACCTTTAATTACTTAGAAGAAGCTACTATATTCATCGAAAACAACTTAGTGTCTATCCCAGAAGAAATGGAATGGATGGCCCCTACTCTTAAAAGAATAAAAGAAAAAAATCCTTGGACTGATGCTAGAAAGAAGAATCAAAAACTGATTCCAAGATGGCTGTCCCAAAAAATACCTCTTACAACTACATCTCTCAAAGTATCAACTGATATGGTACATCACTTGTCATCTGTTTTTATTTTAAAAAAGGAGGGTTTCTTAAACAACTGAGACACAGTAATGATTTATTCAGAATGTTCAAAGAGTCCAATAATTCTTTGCAAACAAAGGTAGGTCAAGATGGGTTACAGTTTACATTATATATAAGCTAAACAAAGCAACATATAATACAAACATAGAAGTTTCTATTCCCCTACTTGAACTCAGTGAATACTTATCTTCATTTTTCATTGTTTTTACTGCTACTAATTTAAGTAATTAACTAATTCAACAAGGTACCATTCATCAGAGTTCAGACTCAAATGTAACAAATTAACATATATAATAGCAGTAACAGTAGAGTGTTTAGAAATATAATTCTGTCATGGAGACTAATGCCTTCTTCAGTTAAAGTATGATTTAGAAATGTCATGTATATCCTGGTTAAATAATAGTAGCAAGCTCTTAGTACAAATGTCATCATTATTCTTCCTAAATATACAAGTACTGTTTGAGCAATCCTGATATGGTGTGCGTGGATGCAGCTGTGTCTGGCAGCTAGTACAAATGCCATTATTATTCTGTCTAAACATAGTTAATATCAATTATGACAGGAATCATAGCTTCAAGTGTTGTTTGATCAATCCTGATGGGGTGTGTGTGGATGCAGCTGTGTCTGGCAGCTGTTGTGTGTTGCAGTTTTCATCTCCAGGAGGCTGTGGGTTGTGGCTTGTGATCGAGGTTTACTGATGCTTGTGTATTAGGAGGAGACATTTGGTGTTTTAGCCTGGCTCCAGAGGAAGGGAGTGGATGGAATTGTGATTTGGGATATTGTGGCAGAGAATAGTTTGTTTATACATCTGCTGAGTGAGAGGTGGGAATGCTGGAAGAGTGTGTTGTCTTGCTGTGGCAGGTTGTCGGGAGTTTTTTTTTTTTTTTATCTGTTTGCGCTCCATTCTTTTCCTGGCTGCTGCCTCACTGAAAGGGAGTGAATTTAGGCTTGAAGGTGCAGTGAAGTGAAGCTTTGCTTCAGGTGCATCGTGAGCCTCTGGTATGCAGTGCACAGACACACAGAAACAGACGCTCCCAGGTTGCTATGGTAATGGAGATAGAGTGACGTGAAGTTTTTGGTTTTAAAAAAAAAAATATATATATATATATATAATAAAAGGACTGTTTTAAACCACATGTACACATATTGATGGTCTCCCAACACATCGTTTAGCTCATTAAGTTGATTCTTGATCAAAAAATAAAATACAAAGCACAATTTTGTATTTAAAATGTATTTTGGTCCAGACACATTAAGGACTTACATAAGAGTGGAAGTCTGAGTTATTGTGAAAGACTAAGAACACTTGGTCTTGTGCAGTACCCTTTGCAGTGGTCTGGGACGTGAGCTTGCTCAGACATGTTGGGCATATGGGGATAGCTGATTCTAGGGATGTTTGGAGTTGCTGGGAAGTGCTAGAGAGTCATCAGATTTCCTTTGTGGAAATATATGTGGGATTGGAAGTTGTGTTGAGTGGTTCACTGGCAGAATGGCCACTGCATGGAACAGGCTAGTAAAATGGAACAGGACCGATATTGGTTTGGATATTTTAAGAACAGCCTGGAAACATACCACATGAACTAGTGAATGGTATTCTGGCAAAACTGGATGGGCATTGTTGCCTGTGTTTGAAGTACTGATGGGTGTGTATGTAAGGATGGAAATATACTTATAACAAATAAGAAACTAGAAGGGTCTCATAATTTAAAGTCTACGGACTGTATAAACATGCTTGGAAGGAGCTAATAATAAGAATAAGCATTACAGCTTGTGGTCTCGCAAATAACTAAGCAACAGCCAAAAAAAAAAAAAAAAAAAACATGCACAATAGTTATGTAATGTATGATTTTAGTAAAGCTATACATAAAATATATAATCATCATATAAGATGAAGCAGTCTGCTGAATTTATATATTAAAGACAGGATTTAATAACATGGGCTTGTGTATAATAACACTACTGTCTTAACTTGTCATAAATGACATATATTACATTGAACATCAAGGGGAAGCATGATGATTTTCTTATATAAGTAAATATGCATAACAAGTCATGTAATTCCTTTAACTTGAATTGCAGTCTTTTTAACCCCTCTTGACCATATATACTACTTAAGCGTTTGCCAAGGTAACTAATGTTTATACGTGACATCAAACTGACAAAGTTGTTCAAGAGAAACAATAGAAGCCTGAACTTGAAATGGCACAGAATATAACAATCATATTCTGAACAAATAGTATTAAATTGACACTCAGTTTAATAACATTGGCTTGTGTATAATAACACTACTGTTTTAACTTGTCGTAAATGACATACACTATATTAAAAATCAAAGGGAAGCATGATGGTTTTCTCATATAAGTAAATATGCATAACAAGTCATATAATTCCTTTAACTTGAATTGTGGTTTTGTGAACTCATCTTGACCATACATAATACTTAAGTTGTTACCAAGGTAACTAATGTTTTATACTGAGGTTTTATATATAATACATGTTACTTTACTATAATCGAATTGCTTTTCATCTATCTTTCATGTAAATATTAATTGCTCATACAATAAGCAGATATTTATATTATATTAGAATTCTGTCTAGTCTACAATAGTACTATAGCTAGTCAAAATAATATAAATATTGCTTATTCCTATTACAAATATTCTCCATATGATAATCCAATTTATGGAGCTCAGATGTTTTTGATTGTCAATGTATGAGTGATAATCTGATGGACTTAGGTTTATCCATCAGATTAGGAATGATTTTCATTCCATGGCTAGTGCGGATCTTAGTTTTGTTAACATTTATTAATTTAAATTTATTTCACAAAAACATTTTTAGTATGCCTGACCAAAACATTACTTCATTGGTAAACACTCAAAGTATAAAACTGGTACTTTCCTTTAAAAGCTCAAACATATACTTTATAGTTATCAGAGGAAAATGTTTAATAGTCACAATAAAAAAATGCATAGTTTAAATAACCTAAGATGGATTTAACTTTATTATCTTTAAATATCAATGGCTTAAACAATCCTATCAAGAGATCAAATCTACTGAAATATTTTAAACTGAACAAAGCACAAATTGTCTTCCTTCAAGAAACTCATTTCAAAACAAATGACAATTACAAATGGAATCCTAAGGAATATATGATACTGGCACAATCCACGCATAAGACAAAGACAAAGATGAAAGGAGTAACAATTTTATGGAAAATAAATGTGATTAACCCAGAAATCATTTATACGTATGAAGATAAAGATGGCCTTATGGCATTAGTAATAGTTAAATATAATAACATAATATGGACCTTAGCCAATCTGTACTAGTTCCCAGGATTTGGAACAGGAACTGTTAAAAAAACACTTGGATTTAATTTCCAGTAATTATAAAGTCAACTTAATATTAGGAGGAAATTTTAACTGTATGTTTGGTATTTCTAAAACTACAAATAAAATACCGCTGTATCAAAAGCTTTAAACAAGTGGGTAGAGTCATTTCATCTTGTAGATACTTTCAAATTTAAAGAAGAGAAATCTTTATTGTTTTCCCATCAAGGTCACATATTTGATACCCAAACTAGAATAGATAAAATATTTGCTGCCCATGACTTATACTCTAAAATCATTAATTTCTCAATCACTCACTGCCTCTTTTCAGACCACAGTTTATTGATGATAAAACTGCAAAATGGGTACAAACCATTAATCTTTAACTCCAGAATTCCAGCATATATAACAAAAACTAAAGAATTATCTGAATTACAGTTCTTCTTAGATATTAATTACACCACAGATATAAAATAATGATATGGGACTCATTAAAAGCTTAAATATATGGTAAAACCCTAACTTGTTATAAAAAAAATCAGAGAATAGGACTCTGAATTATTAAATCTACAATCCAAACTTTTCTCAGTAAAAGCTGAAAAAATCATTTGGAGATGAAAAAGAAAGTAGACGTATTAAACAATAATACAATGAAATTCTAGCACATAAAACTAGTTTAGCTTTAGAAAAACTAAAAATTAATACCTTGGCCACTTCTCCCAAATATCTACATAATTTATCCACAAGAATTCAAAATACAATTAAAAGCTAATAACATTAAAAGTATGTTCCATGAAAAGAAAGGGAAAAATGTCTCGGATATAGGTGACATTCTTGATGCCTATAGAAATCACTATATGAAACATTTCCAAAAAGAAAATATACATAACGATCAATTAAATCTAGATGAAAATGTTCTAATATAAAAAAACAGAAAATGTAAAACTAGATCTGCAAGCACGCATATCCTACAAAGAAATTACCGATACAATAAAAGAGGGTAAAAATGATAAAGCTCCAGATATAAATGGTATAATTGTGGAAATATATAAACTTTTTCCTTCAAAGATACTATCCCGCTTCCATAAAACTGTATTAGAAATTCAGTCACAAGCTTTAATACCACCTTGGAGATATTCCTTAATCACACAGGATAATTCAATCCTAAAGGAAAACAAATCCCAAATCTCTGTACCTCATAAAGACCTATATCATTATTAAATAATGACTATAAGATATTTATGATAATATTAACTAACAGAATGAAAATACCACTATCCAAAACAATAAATAATGAGCAAACTAGATTTATATATCATAGACATAGACATGACAATATTAAATGGATAATTTCTCTTATAGATTATGTTAATAAAGAAAATAAAGAAACACTCAAAATTGGCTTAGATATAGAGAAAGCCTTTGATTCCCTAAATTGGGACTATTTATTCAAAATCCTAATGCTATTTGAATTTCCTGCATCTTTTGTTCATCTCCTAAAGAATACTGTATATATACAAATAATTTAGCATATGTCAAGTTAGGTCCTTTTACCTCTGCATCTATACATATAACAAAAGGCACTAAACAAGGATGTCCCATGTCACTGGTTCTATTTGCTCTGGCTGTTGAAATATTGGCAGATTTAATTCATAACAATATAAAAATAAAAGGAATAGATGTTTATGAACAATAGAATTCTAAAATAATGCTATTTGCTGATGACATACTACTAACATTATCTAATGCAAAAGAGACAGAAGAATTAGATACATTAATTGACAAATTTCACATGACTTCAGGACTCCATTTCAATAAATTAAAATCAACATTTTTAAATAAAATAAAAAGAACTGCAGACTAAGGGGGATCACATCATAAGGAAACAAGAATATACCTTAAAATATCTAGGAATTGCAAGGATAATAATGTATTAGTCTCAAAAAACTACAAAATCATCATCAATACAATTAAAATCTCTGTGGAAAATGGAACAAAATAATATTAACATTTGAAGATAGACTACAGTTAATAAAAATTGTTTTACTGCCCAAGATCCTATATATAGCCCTGGCAATACAACTGTTACCAGAAAGGAATATACTTAAAGAAATAAATTCATGCCTAATAAAATGTTTATGGTTTCTCAAAAGAAACAGAATAGCTTTAATACATCATATCAGTTCATGGAAACAGGGAGGATTAAACTTTCCTGATATAGAAACATATATAAAAGCATCAATATCTAAGACAATCTCAGACTGGATAAGTCCAAATTACTCTGCAAATTGGAAATAATTACTAACTGTAATATCAATAAATGAATTTGATTTACAAAGAAAAAAAAAATCAAATAGATAAAAACAATTTGCCATGGCACATATTATGTATTAGTATGCAATATAACATAACTAAACCCACTAAAACTCATATTATTAATTATTAAATTGACTCATTTCGGAAATGCAAATATAGATTTAAAAATCTGGTTTGATCTTTTAACACCATTTATAGTCACAAAGAACTTTCTACATAAAATATATAGAGAAATGTTTAATTTCTGGGAACAGAAAGGATTTGTTTGTTGGCTCCAATGTGTCAAAGAACTAAAAGTTTTAGATATGCAAGTAATAAAAACAACATACAAAATTCCACAACAGGACTGGCTAACTTTGCAGAATATTCTGTCATATTCGCAAGATTTATGTAGAATAATTAACAATTCTTCATTTAAAGAAATACCTAAATTTATCAAATACATATATGAAATCATATAAAATGCCTTTGACATGGGAAACAGTATTTCAAAATTTTACAAAATATTGATAAACTATAAAACAGCATCCAAAACCTCATATTGGAAATATACAACAAAAGAATACTCAATACAGTTAACTGAAGATATTAAAACAACTGTCTTATCGATAAAATATACATCCTTTATACAATGTTGTATCTTTCGGCTTTTCCCGGTTAGGGGTCACCACAGCAGAACTCCAGTCCGCTAATGATTGGCAGTAGATTTTTATGTACTGAGTTGCCAGCCCTAACGTACAACCTTCAACGAAGGTACGCCCATTCATGCATGTCTCCACACAGAAGACGCTTTAGCTGAGAATCGAACAGGACAATGTCTTACTGTGAGGCGACAACGCTACCGCAGCACCACCATCGCAGCTACATCCTTTATACAATACCGGAAAGTTTTTAATTGGAAATGCTTGCACAGAGCATTCTTAACCCCAAATAGAATCAGTAAAATTAGTTCTTCATAAATGGAATATGTTGGACATGTGAGCAAGCACACAATGTAGACTGGAACCACATTTTCTTTAATTGTGTTAAAATTAAGCCATTTTGGAATGGTATTAATAACTTTCTACAAGCTTTATTTAAGGAATCATTTTATTTAACTAAAGCTCTTGTATTATTAAATGTAAACGAAGGTCCTTATTTGAATAGGTCAAACATGTATCTAGTATGGACTATACTTGCAATTTCAAGGAAGTGTATAACAAGAAGATGGAATACAAACACAATACCAACTTTGGAAGACTTCTTCAGCCTAATGAAGCCCACAGCATTATTGGAAATTAAAATTAATGAACTAAAAATTTATCCAAAGCCATTTATCAACAACCCTTAGGGAAAAGTCTTATTGTTGATTGACAGTCTGATAATGGATTGGACATACTTATAAAGTAACTGTATACAGTAAGATCTGTTATAGTGTCAGGCTAATGTAAATAGTGTACATAGTTATTTAAGATGTTATGTATAAATACAATGGAATTCATTCAAATGTATTTGAAAAATAAAAAAAAAATTGAGGAAAAAAGAAAAGAAAAAGCTGACGTAATGTTGGGGAAACTTCTTATTGATACCTCGTGATATTTACAAATTTTGCTATGTGTAATGCTTATATTGCCTGACATATTTACATAATAGAAAAGTAGAACAACATTTCACAGGCCAGTTCATCTCACAGGTCAGGAATGTCTGCTGCCCCAAATATAGTCAGTAAGAAGGAAAATGTGATTTCCTCTGCCAAATTATGAGTGTTTCATTTTAATATTTGTTAGCAACTTGACATAGGTACAGTATATATGGTAATTTGTGGTATCAAACGAAAATGTATTTAATACTGCAAAGTTGTCACTGATACCTACATTCAGTCTGCCTACTACCAATCTGAAAACATTTATACTTGTTTATTAAAAAATACTTAGCAGTGGTGTAACATCTGTTTATACCTGAGATGTGTGATGCACTTAACTGAAACTGCAAGTAGTGTTGTGGTTTGAATGTTTCTCTGTGAGGCTGGCTACTTTAATGTGGTACACTGAGTGGCCTGTCTATATGTAGCAACATTGCAGCTAAAAGTCAGTCTTTGTGTCTGCCATTCATGGTTTAGAAGGTTGTATGCAGACACTCGTACATAGATAAAAGGATGTGAATTGTACCAATGTGTGAATAGACATCAGTGTGGTGTAAGAATAGCCTTGCTAGACCCTGCCCCCACCAAGGTGAAGCATGCTGGTGCCCCCAAATTGCTAATACCAGCCTTGATGGTAATATGGAAAAAACATAGCTCTTATATTAAATGATATCAGTATCTGTTAAGTATATACAGTACATTTTTGCCGCTCATGTTAGTTTACCTTTGCTAATGTAGATGTCTCCTTCTTCTTTCATAGTAGTTAATGTTTGGACAGTTGGTAATCTCTGCATTTGTATGCAGATACTGCTGTGCAGAAGTAAAAAAATGTTTTTTAGCACATCAGCATTGTTTTTGGCTTATGACTCAGACTGTTCAGGCAATAACTGTGGTTTGGAAGTAGCATTTTGGTGCTGCTGGTGTTTGGACTTGAAGTCATGGCTTGATCACTAGGAAGCTAAGAATCATTTTGACTTAAACCTTTGCATTTTCCTAGTTTTGCTGTTTTCTTTATTAAAGTGTGCTCTGCAGTCAATAACAGAGCCTGTTTTATATAGAAGCTAGGTAAAAGGGAATATTCTAAAATTATTATTGATTTATTGATTTTTAAAATAATTATTTACATTCAGTGATGTAACTGCAAAGGGAAAAAGCAAAAAAAAAAAAAACAACTAGCCTATACTGTGAAACAGCTGCATCTGTAGAGAAAGACAAAGAACAATAGTGCAGTTCAGAGCGTCATAAGATACTGCTACTGTTACTGAACATGAATAGTGATTCATAGACAAAATGTGAATACACAGAAACAAAAATGCACTTCAGAAGCCCTAGTCATGAAAAGTGATGACATGTCTATTAGTGTGGCTGTGATAGCTTTCAGACTTTGGCATGCCATGTTGTTCACACAAGCTTCTCTGTCTTAAACTTATTCAGAGTTATTGATTCCCTCAATACGTTTCTTTCTGGAATCCTGTTTAAAGCTGTATCCTTGTTACACAGTTGCAGTTGCTTATTTTTGCATTAGTGTTTCTTGGGGTCACTCTTGTTAGGAGGATATCCATGGTTTTAGTTCCCCCTTGATCATGTTTGTTTGCCAGTCTCTAGTACCTGCTGAACAGCTTTACAAGAAAGCCTTGGTTAATACCCTCATTCTTATCCTCTAATATCTGTACAGCTTTGCCTGTGCAAATGTGTGTATGTAATGAAAGAGCTATTTCATATACTTTGTCACAGTGCATTAAATCCACTCATAAACTGTTTGGAAGCATATCATAACATCTGCTGTATAAAAAAATGTAGCGATGTTTTATCAGAGTCGTCTGATGTATGTTATCGCACATAATGCATATATTGAAATCCAGGATGACTCATTGACTCATTAGTGCTGTATTGAGCCACAGCTCAAGGGACACAGATGCAGAACCAAGAAACCTAGTGTGACCTTGTGGTTTGATTTTTGCTGTTTTTATCTAATGCATCTTGAAGGTCATGCAGTGAATTTCATTGAATGTGGCTGCTTGTTTGTGTTTGCTTCTCTTGTTTCATTAACAGCCCACGCCAAAACATATAGGAGCCATTCAAGAATCGTTATAGCCTTTTGATTCTCATAGTTAAGGAAAATTTTTGTTTATACAGTCGAAATGGAGAAGTTAAAGTACTGTGGCTGGTATAGCATAACACTTAATTGAAAGTATGAGATTTTTTTCTTACTATTGCTGGACAAACTGGACATCTGATTTGGAATAAATGGATTTTTATACATGCATTTCATTAATTTTTGTGGCGTGGCTCCCTATCAGAAGTGCAAGACACAACATAGCAGCTCCCAACATTTCAAAATCTAAACCGAGATTCAAACAGGAAAACAACAAATCATTTTACAAAGATAATAAAATGTAATGATACAGTTACAAATGGCTTTTGTGTAAGTAATAAAACATGAGTAGCAGGCATCAAATTCCCTTTTTTGTCCAGGTGTTGAAGGAGGCAAGAGGCCAAGGGCCAAGTGCATTTAGGCCAAGATTGTACATCAGATGTGCTAGATGCAAACATCTCACCTTGGGTGTTTTGCTTTGCCTTGAAAAGGGACGTAAGCTAAAAAATAAAACATTTAATGAATTGAAGCATGCCTTGAAAAGGGACTTAAGCTAAAAAAATAAAACATTTAATGAGTTGGAGCAAACCCTTATATGTATATTGAACAATTAATAATATGGTAAACAGCGGTATAATGGCTACAGGGGTATGATCGCTGTGTCGCAGCTTCAGGATTTGGGGTTAAAACCTAACCACCTTCGTCTACCTGTGTGACAGCGTCATGTTCTTCCTGTGCCTTTGTGTTTCCGAGGTCTGTCTGTTTCACTTTCATGTACCAGACACATTCTAGTTGACTGGCTGTAATATTTATCCTTGCCTTTTGGGTATGTATAAATGTATATACAGACTGCGTGTGGGTCTGTATAATATATATGTGTGTGTGTGTGTGTGTGTGTGTGTGTGTGTGTGTGTGTGTGTGTGTGTGTGTGTGTGTGTGTGCATACATACACACACACACACATATATATATATATGTATATATATATATATATATATATATATATATATATACACACACACACACACACACACACACACACACACACACACACACACATGTGTTAGCATCACGTACACATGTAGGATTTGACTTTATCCTTATGTCCTAAGTCATGTCTCAAAATGGTCCATGTACAAACCCACTTGCTTGCTTAATAAAAGATAAAGTAAATAAACTGTTGTCTTTACACATCCACACTGACACAAGAATATTGCTTTTGTAGGAAACAAAATATATGTGTATCATGGGCATTTGTTTCACAGTCAGGTGTTTGTTAAAATGAGAGACTAATGAGAGAGCACCTCTAGTTCACTTCTCTTATAAATGATCAAGATATTCACTTCAAAGCCAACTGTTCACTTGTAACCGATCAAAATAAGGGTTTTTTGCAGGATGCAATCCCTCATGTGGGTGGGTAATCCCCCAGTACACTCCTAACCTATATATAGTAATTTCATGGGTGTGCAAAAGTGAAAAATAGTTATAAATCTATACTTAATGTATACAACTGTGATCTTGAATGTCAAGGATATGGCCTACAAGCAAAATTAAATTCAACCAATTGTATTTTGGTAGTTAGAATTCTATCAAATCTTTGCAGAATACATGCAAGAAAGCTCTTTAATCCATAACTGTGCAACAGATATATCTAATGTAAAGTATCATATCAGCTGAATGAAGAAAGGTTTCCAAATTATAGCAAATCATACTTCCAGAGAAGATGATCAATGATTTTTGGCTTTGTCATTACCAGTGGTGGTGGTGGTTGGTTACCTTAAAGCAACGGAGAGCTTGCAGGAAGTAACTTTATGGGTGGGGCTAACTGGAATGGGGAGGGATATATTATAGCAGGTCTGTGAACATTCCCTGTGATCAAACAGATGGGGTCATTCACTTCCATTAACAGACTGCCTCAGTGTGCACTTTCTAAGGCCACTTTATTGACAATATATACCTCAGATGTCCAATTGCAATCAAAAAGGCCAGACTTTGGTGAAAAGGAGCCAAATGACTCCAATACCATCTTCTGTCTCAAAAACTGCATGGTTTTAGGACTGGTCACACTACATCTACATTTATCTGGACATTCACTGACAACATTCTTCTTGAAATGGATAAAGGCCTAATTACTGGAGCAATTTCTATTGAGCTGAGATGCTTTGAACTTGTCAGTCACTTAATTGTCCTACACCATCTCACTGAAATGGGCATTAGCAATGGCACACTTCCTTGGTTCAAAATCTCCTTCTCCAAATGAAAGTTGTTTATTTACCATAATGATGGATCCCTTAATTACAGTCTGTCTGATACTACTGGTTTTGGAGTGGCAGAATTAGTACACCACCCTCAAGCGCCTTTAAAAAAAATCTTCTTTCCCATAATGCACCTATCCCCCTAGGTACCTCAGGTCTTGTTTGATGACTTAAGACATAGACACCACTAACCTGTGCTGCCTTAGACCCAATGAGCTGAAATTTTATGATCCTTCAGGCTGTACAACAAGGAAGAGGGAAGGTGGGAGTTTGTAGCACCAGGTGGACTGGAATGAAAGGATTTGTCATTTTAGTAAGTGTATAACATTCGTATCGTGTTAATTCAGTACATCTGATCAGGCATGCGAGTCAGAATCCCAAGCTATGGAAGCCCTGGGTGACATCATGACAAGGGAAACTTCAAGATGGTAACACAGTGGCATCATGACAGTAGACACTTCAGGATGGTAGCTTTGATGGATGCCCTAGCCCTGGAGGTAGAATTGTATTTACAGTGCTTAAAAAGGTACACATGAAAGACCAGGTGGCAGCCTTATATCTGGTAAAAGAGTTTTGAACAAGGCTGAAGAGACTGCCATGGCTGTACTAGAGTGAGGTCTTGGTTTGCAAGAAGGGGGTTTGTTGTGAGACACATAGATGAAGAAAATGCAATTTGACAACCATCTAGAAAGAGATACCGTGAATGCCTTTTTACACAATTTTATTTTGATAAAATTAGATGATGTTTGTCCTTTCTGAATTAATCTGTTCTGTGCAGATAAAAATGCAATTATCTGTGTATGTCCAAAGTATTCAAAAAGTAATTAGAAAAGTAGACTGGTAGATGAATAGGCTATAAAATATTTGTAAAAAACACAACCAAAGCAAAATTTGCTGGTTCAAAGGCTTTACTTATAACAGCACTTAAACTGGTACCTCGAAGGCGAAAGGCTGAGGTACCAGTTTAAGTGCTGTTATAAGTAAAGCCTTTGAACCAGCAAATTTAGTTTCGGTTGTGTTTTTTATTTGGCTTGTTGACAAACGTGTTTTTTTGCAATATAAAATATTTGTCTCAGAAGCAAGTCTATATGACCTGAAGGATTGTAAAGAGAGAGCTGAGGAAGGTCTTAAAGTAGGATGGTCCAATTTGTCAGTCTCCAATTTCTTTGGAAAGTCATGAATAGTTAATTAGATTCAACATGTGGTATTTACACATGTGGCATGTATTCTTACTGTATACATTTATTGCATATGCATTACACATCTATGCATGTTTACAAATTAATTTATTTATTTATGAGCTTCTTGATTTGTTATAATCATATATAAAACCTTTATCCTAACAGGTCATAACCTAGAGGGATGAACTGTTAAACTTTTAAATGTGTTGAGTTTAGAAGGGAGAGTAATTTTGTAGTCAAGTAGTTATTTATTTACTTAATTATTTATTTAATTTGTTATAATTACATATAATGAATACATCCACAATAGTGAACTGGTTGATATAATGATTTTTAAATGATTTCTGGTATCAATTAAATAATTAAGTAAAAAGGAGGGGGAGTGAACATTTAAGCAGAACCTGACTCTATCATAGTTATCTGTAGAAGTCTAGTTACTAAACTAGACGAAAAGTGCTTAATCTGATTTCCTGTCAGTGTTTTTGACTTTATTTTTACCTTTGTACATTTGTACTTGTTTTCGTTTTTAAAGTGCTGTGATGCCGACTGTTCTCAGTTTGTTTTGTTTTAGTTGACTAGTTAATTAGATTTATCAGCCCTAGTTATGGAGGGAAAGTATAGGTTGGTGTTCATGCCCAATACCCCTCAAATCCAGGAATCTTTGGAACCGGGGTCAGAAATGAGGACTTTTCTTCTGATCCAGCTACTTGTGCTTCAAGAGTTTGTCCTAGGATTTTTTTTTATTGTAGAAAATTCTGGTCAGGTGGAAGGAGGCCTTTCATGACCAGCTTTTTCCTCCTACCTGCCAGGACTCTGGATCTGAAGGAAGCTCAGATTTTGCAGGATACAGAAAGATGAGGAACTTCTAAACGCATGACATATAAATCATGGAAGTCCTGAGGAAGGATTTTATGACTATGCATAGTGCTTTTTTTTAAAACTGGTTTACTTCTACATGTTCTAGTATTAATAACGGCAATGAAGTTCAACACAAAGGAAAACCACATTAAAGTTGTAAGAAGTATAAAAATACTTTCTATTAAGATTAATTTTATCTATATCTATCAATATATATATATATATATATATATATATATATATATATATATATATATATATATATATATATCAGTCTTAGAGCACAAATAAAAATAACTAAACAGCTTTTACTGTCAGTATTATTACAAAGCCTGTGATGTATATTATCTGTACTGTATCTACCTAAGCTTAACACAGTGCACAAAAGAACTTTCTAAACTAGCTTAATGCAACGCACTCAGAACTATTCAGACTACAAAGTTAAATGAAAAGAGTGGTGCTGGCAACAGCCAAGGAGAAGGGTTGAAGAACCACACATTAGAAAGTAGTCAGAAAGCAGAAAAATGCTGTAAACGTGGCAAATATTAGCAGCTAGTCTAGAAATAACAAACTGTAGAAAAGAATCTCTCTTTTTTCAAAGCTGAATAGTTATCAAAATGAGGTGGAGCATTTACTTGCTCAAGATCATGCTGCTGGTCACATTAGTAACAAACGAGATCTGAGATAACTAAGGGAGCAGGTGTATTATGGGAAGAAAGATTTCTTAAAAGGGCTCAATGCTGGAGCACAAATTCGGCTGGGTCAGATCTGACAAATGACTCAAGGATTCACATGTCAGATCAGACAAACAGACTGAATAGGATTTAACACTTTTCAGTGAATTTCACCTCATCACCCTCTACATTAGTCCCACTGCAGAAATACATCCACAAAGGATTTATTCTGGTACCTTGCCTCTTTTCTATTTACATTAACAAACTCCTTTTTGACTTTCCCCATCTTCCTCTTCTGCTTTATACTGATGACATGGTCCTGTTCCTCTCCAACCATTCTCATTCCTGTCTAGAACTCAAACTTCAGGCTGAGTTTCATGCCCTTATTCAATGGTTCAGTGACAAACAATTATTGCTTAACCCTTCTAAAACAAAAACTTTTTTTTTTTGATGATAGGCAAAAGCTTGCTTTTATCTCCAGACATCTACAAATCCTCAGTCATCTGAAAAAAAAAACTGTTGGCAATTCACTTAATTCAAATACCTAGAGATTTGGTTTGACCCCTTCCTAAATTTCCATCTTTACCTGGACCACACACACACACACACACACACACACACACACAAAAAAAATTAACTCCCTTCTATTCTGAGCTAATATGATCTTCCTATTTCTTTCCAGACAGTGTAGGAATGACATTGATGAAGGTATCTTATTGATTCAACTAGAATGTGGTCTCCCTCTGACTGCTGCAGGATATCTGCAAAATTTCAGCACCAGAAGTACTAGATCTAAGTATGTAAACTTTGTGACTTAAATAGGACAATCCCAATTCTCTGGAATAGACTTCCCATCCATGTGAAACAAAGCCCTTCCCTAACCCTATTCATGCACAACCTGGACCAGTGCATCAGAAATCAGAGCTTCATCCCTGGTCTGACACCTATGTCTCTGGATAGCTTCAGCCATTAAATCATGCCCTAACTAACTCTAAGGCACAATAACTTATGGAATACAGTTTGGTTGCACAGCTAGGCTTATACAGGCCCCAGTGGTTGTTAGCCTAGTGTACACCTATAAACTTGTAAAATAAATGTGTCCACCATTCAAACCTTCAAAAAATGTCAAATGTAGATTCATCATTCTCTTACCAAGAAATGAACACCACTGCAAAACCATTAAAAAGCTAACAGAATACCTGTGAAACAATGTGCTGACTTTATACTTGCCTCTAAGCTTTTTAAACTGTAAGGAATGAGACCTTCCCTCCACCAGCCTCCAGACTATTCAGAGATACACGGTCATACAACCGTACAAATTTAAATCACTCAGATCCTGTCATCCAAAGCCGCCAAACAAGGCTTTCTCAGTCCATGGTCTCTAACTGCAGGAGTCTCTCTCTTCTTTGCTTAATGATCATTCTCCTTACCCCTTTTCTTCCTGATCAGAATTAAAAGCACATTTAAAGACTCTAGGAAAATCTCTGATCATATAAATTAGCCTCTTGCTACCTTACTTTCCGACTTCCTTGCACATAGCTTGCTCTGACTCTGCTTTTCACTGTGATTCTTTCAGCATGCCATCTCTAACATCCACTCTATATATAATGCATGTATATGTTGTGTTTTGTCCATCACCCTTTATATGTCATGTTTCAATTGTCTTTTTACCCTCAAGCCTGCTGTTATCTTCATTTTGTATCTAATGTATATGTTACATTTTGTCTTTCACTTTGTGTACGATGTCATGTATGCATTGTGTTTAGCCCGGGGCTGAGGCTGAGATTGAGATTGAAATGGGCCCAGTAGGATCAGTGATATCTACCCCAGTTAGCAAATTGAAAATACATACATTTTTATCCCAGCTAACCCCCATATCCATAAATTACAACAGCTTGTATCACTTTGACAATACATCTCAGAACTTTGAAATTAAATCAATGAATACATACGGAGGTAACTGCCACATTGTAATGTATCTTATCAGGTTACTGTTGTTAGAATAGTGTGTGCAGTGCATTGTAACCCCCTCCCCACCACACACACACACACACACACACACACACACACACACACACACACACACACATGCATACATTTCTATCAACTACCCAAAATTTCACAAAATGATTTTTTGCCTCATATTTTGGACTATTCCAGATATATATATATATATATATATATATATATATATATATATATAGTCATTAACTAATGACATACACATGTGGGCCAGCCACCCCAGGGATGTGAAGGTTGACAAAAGATCATGGTCAATATGACACCATACCCACGTATGCGAAAATGGGGAAAAAGTGGGCTCTGATGTCTTTTTCATCCATTCCTCAACCAGTGGGTCTCTGATCCGACTTTGGCCACTTCTAAATATTTGTCTCAGTAGCTTGAGCTCCTTCCCTTACCCATAATCCTCCTGTATAGCTAGAACTACCTCGTATCTTGTTTGCTGCTTTACTGAATGGACATGGACTACCGTAACTCAGGCTTTAGTGAAAAGGATAAGTGCTTTTCATCAAATACTTTATTAGCATTTTAATCTAGATTTTTAAATCTAGTCTCACCACCTATCTAGGCTCCCTCCTCCCTACGGCATTCATGTTACCATGCTCAACAGTAAACCAGAATTTTATCCAGTAATACCTGTATTTTCCACTTTAATTAAAATACAGAGTATCCAGTCCAAACCGCTATATACTGAAATCTCCTCTCCCAGAAACGGCAACTGAATATTGCTGCAAACAATCTGATACAAAAAATTCATCCAGTGTTACCTGTATTTTCCACCTTAATTAAAATACAGAGTATCCGGTCCAAATAGCTATATAATGAGATCTCCTCTCCCAGAAACGGCAACTGAATATTGCTGCAAACAATCTGATACAAAGTATGTTAGATGTGTCTGTAAATTCCTAAACTGTTACCATTAAACTGTCCTGTTTTTTTAGGCAGTGTACCTGGGAAAACCTGTTGAGCACTGTACCTTAAACGACCAGCTGAACAATTTCCCTTCACTCCCAGCTATTGGAACCCTATGCATAACACTTGGTTATTTTTTGTTAAACCCTGTACTGCTCCTACCCATCTCCCAGTACTCCTTAAGGGCTTCAAACAAAAATGCCACAGAAGGGTCTATCCTACCTTGTTTTCTGGTTATATTTTACTAGCTTTTTTCCCTTTAAATTGGTCCTAAACCTACTGATAGTTTTCTTTCATGTATTGCATTATTCTGTGTCCTGGGTGTAGCCCACATTACCTCACATCCTACCGTAGTCCATATCTGCCTCCTAGAGCCTTGGGCGCCATTTTTAAATCTAGTCTCACTACCTGTCTAGCCTCCTTCCTCCCTATGGCGTTCATGTTACCGTGCTCAACAGTAAACCAGGTATAGTTTGCCAAAATATGCTTGTATTCTGTAGAAACGTTTGCATAAGTGACTGTTACAATATCATCGTTGTGGTTTAGTTAGTGTTTAAAATGAACTCTAAGCTGAACTTGAATACTTACTACTAGTATATGCATTCTGTACACGTGTTCTGCATTATTCCATTGAAGTTATACAGTTCACTAAGCTACTTTTATGCTAAATGTTATATGATATACTATTCCAACAGATAAAAATCGAATTGCTATCATTGAGTCTCTAGCATAAAATGTTTTAGCAAGGCAATATAGACAATACCGAACTGTGTTTATACTGCTTAGGTTAGTTTTCTCTTATTTTTAACTCAATAGCATTGTATGTTGCTACAATTCCAACTATAGCTCCACATAACCTTCTTTGTTTTCTGCTCTGGCCATTTTTCCTCCTAGAATTTTATCCAGTAATACCTGTATTTTCTACCTTAATTAAAATACAGAGTATCTGGTCCAAACAGCTATATACTGAGATCTCCTCTCCGAGAAAGGGCAACTGAATATTGCTGCAAACAATCTGATACAAAGTATGTTAGATGTTTCTGTAAATTCCAAACCTGTTACCATTTATTAAACTGTCCTGTTTTTTAGGCAGTGTACCTGGGAAAACCTGTTGAGCACTGTACCTTAAACGACCAGCTGAACAATTTCCCTTCACTCCCAGCTATTGGAACCCTATGCATAACACTCAGTTATTTTTTGTTAAACCCTGTACTGCTCCTACCCATCTCCCAGTACTCCTTAAGGGCTCCAAGCAAAAATGTCATGGAAGGGTCTGTCCTACCCTGTTTCCTGGTTATATTTTTTTAGCTTTTTTCCCTTTAAATTGGCCCTAAACCTACTGATAATTTTCTTTCATCTATTGCCCACTTCGCTCCCCTCCCTGCCCCCAATATCCACCCGCCCCCAGTGGTCCTACCTTTATTGGTAATAGTAACACTCATAGGCCCCACCTTTCAAACAGCCTACCACATCAGTACACCAACATTACCTCCTAGAGCTTCCCACTACTACCCCCTCCTGTTCTGCTCACATGTACAAGCACACCATACCTATACTCACTGCATGCACACTCCTTGCATACATCACATCGTACCAAACTTCCACCATTCCCACACTCAGCCACTACCACTGTACTACTACACACACCACCACTCATATCTCACCCATACTCTACTACTCTTCCATCAGGTCAAAGACCTTCCCTATACACCCTCAACATAGACTACAAACCACAATACCTAAACTGAAGTCATTCCCACAACTTAACATAACAACCCTACCACCATACTTATTACTTACAGAACACAATCATAAAACTTCCCTTATAAGCAAGCATGTTCAAAAATTGATAAAACTAAATCTCATTCATATCTAACCTAGCACTCAGTGGAGAGGTCCATCCCAATCCTGGCTCCTCAATCTGAAACCCCACCCCTCATAATCAGACTATAACCCACAACTTCTCCCAAATCACAGCCAGTAGAAAGCCAAGCAACCTCCTTCTGATAAGCCTAAATATTAGAAGTATATCCAACAAGGTGTATGAACTCCATGCCACCATAGACTTGTACTCCCCTGATGGTAGTGATCCTTACAGAAACATGGTTAAAACCACACATTACTAATGAGCAAATCCTCCCTACTGGTTACAGTATACTAATAGTAGACCGACTAAATAAAAAAGGAGGTGGTATAGCTATAATATTTAAACATTATCTGGACATCCAGATCTTAAAAGTTAGCAGCTCCCCAAATAGGTAAGGAGGAAATAAGGAGGAAGTAATATATACCAACCTTAAAATAAACCAGAATAAAACCTTAAACATAATAGGATGCTACTTCCCACCTGGACAAAACATCCCTCCACTAGAAACCTTCCTCAGCTGGACTATCCACCATCTACCCCAAGAAACCTTAATTTTAGGAGACTTTAACACTGACTGGCAATCCTGTTCTAGCAACCACCCAACCCATCCTGTAAACCTTCATGGCTTCACCCAACTAGTCCATTCACCTACTAGGATAAATAAAAGCTCCAACAAACACACTACCCTGGATTGGATACTAATCAATAAGAGCCCCCAGTCATATATAGCAGGCTGCCTATCTGACAGCCTCAGTGATCACTTCCCAGCATTCCTACTCAGAAAACACCTATATCAAGTGAAACCCATCATCTACTGTCAAATACGCAAAGAAAACAAACTTTAACCCACTCACATTCATCTCATCTCTAAAGCAATGTAACTGGCAACCTCTAAAATACCTCAGACTAGATGATGCAGTTGACTACTTTAATAATACATTCCTAAGCATCCTTAATTACCATGCCCCCATAAGACGTTCCCGAACCAGAGCCCAACCATCCCCATGGCTACAGAAAACCACTAAGTCTGAAATGAAAAACAGGGACAAAGCCTGGGAGCACTGGCACAAAACCAAAAACCCCTCTACTAGACAGAAATTCCTAGAACTACACAATAGAGTCAAAAAGCTAATGAAACAGGACAAAATCCAATGCTACCAATCTGCCCTTACCTCCTCCCAACATAACCCCAAACAATTCTGGTCCTCAATAAACTCCATCCTCCACCCAGGTAAAGTAAGTACCCCACTCCTAACATAACTCACTCCTCTGAAAATATTGCTACCTCTTTCAACATACACTTCACACAAACTGTACTATATCACTAGCTAGACAACCCCCCCCCCCCAATGCCGCACCATCAACTTCAACTAGCAATCTCCCCATCAGCTTCTCATTCTCTCCTGTTGCTACCTCCAAAATAAAACAACTGTTAACTAACCTTAAACCCGCCAGATTAGCAGCAGACAGCCTCCCAAGTGAATACCTACAACTCGCAGCTGATGCTCTAGCCTACCCAGTATCCCTCTTGATTAACAGATTTCTGTCAGAAAGTTATGTTCCCACACTATGGAAAGTATCACATACAATTCCCCTGCACAAAGGCGGCCCTTTCACAGATCTAACCAGTTACCGCCCCATAGCTATTCTCTCGCCACTCTCCAAAATACTAGAGAGATGCATCCATTCTCAGGTCTCAGATCACCTCCTTGCTAACAACCTCCACTCCAACACACAACATGGTTTCTGACCTAACCATAGCACCACCACTGCCTTACTCTCTTTCACTAACACTACCTTACAAAATAAAAATGCTGGTTATCTCTCCTTAGCTACTTTCCTATACCTTTCTAAAGCTTTCAGTATGGTACCACACAAACAACTCATCTCTCTTCTCAATAACCTATCCTTCTCTCAGTCAGTCACCAACTGGTATTTAAAGTTACCTATCTGACCACCAACAATCCGTTGTATGACAGGATGACCTATCCCCCCAACTACCAGTCTCCATAGGGGTTCCCCAAGGGTCCATCCTTGGACCCCTACTCTTCTCTATTTTCACCAGTAATCTAGCCTTGGCCACCACACATGGCACACTCATACAATATGCAGATGACTCAACCATCATCTGCACAGCCCACTCCCTACCCGAACTGCAAAACGTCACACAGGAGGCATTTTCCTGTGTTGAAACTTGGTTATCCGATGCCCAACTAATACTCAACCCAAACAAAACTAAATTACTAATTTTCCAACCCACCAAACTTACCCAAGACAACTCACACTGTAACATCACAGCAAAAGACAACACCACTATCCATCTTAAAGAACATACCAAATTATTAAGAGTTGAAATAGACAGTAAACTGAACTTTGACATTCACATATCCATGATCATTAAAAAAGTGCACAAAAAACTAGGAGCAGTATATAGAAATCAGCAACTACTTACCAAAGCAACAAAGATTTCAGAAGCAAATTCTCACCTTATCTCCACCCTACTTTATGCCTCTCCAATATTTACAAACCTAAGGCAATACAACCTAAATAAGCTCAAAACCTGCTACAACAAAATCGCCAAATTCACCACAGAGGCTTCCTACCGTACTCACCACTGTGTCTCACTGGTGGAACTGGGCTGGCTAGAGCTCCCTCACCTCCTTCAATGGTACCAACTCGCACTCGCCCAAAAACTAGTAAACCATCCACTAAAAGTCCCATCCCTCCAGAATCTACTCCAGCCCTACTTAACCACCAGACCACTGAGATCCAGCAACAAAAACCTCCTACAGGTCACAAGAGCCAATAACTCTGCTGGAGAAGCATTATTCGCCTGCACTATAGCCAAATTAAGGAACTCCCTCCCACCCTCGGTAACCTCTGTAACTTCTTGCACACACTTCAAATGCTTACTAAAATCATACTTAAAAACTTGTCAGATATGCCCTTGCAACCCAATACCTCTCTCTGCCCCCCACTAACTACCTACTTGCAAGCTTGGCTACTCATAATCATAGCTACTTACCATATAGTACTAACTTCTTGTGGCAACAAGTGCTAATGGCTGTTATGTACCTCAAAAACAAATTGTTTCAGTTGTCCACTGATGAATCACGTCTACATTTGTAACCATGTTCAACATCTGTCACCATGTTTTAAAATTGTACTATCTACTACAGCTGTTTTACAACTATGTTTTATTCTTGTATTATGTCCTTCAGCTGGATTAATGTCTATAAATTTTAAATGCTGTTTTCTCGAACTGTATAATGTCAGTGACACTTAATGTGGAGCTTTTCTCCCCGGGCCTCCACTGAAAACGGACCTGCGTCCAGTCAGACTCTCCCACTCAACAAATGTAAATAAATAAAATTAAATAAATAAAATAAATAATCAATTCTTGTTGTTCCTGACTCCCCTTTTTCTTAGCTTTTATATATATATATATATATATATATATATATATATATATATATATATAGGAAAAAATGTGCTTTATTTCTGTCCTGTCTTCTGAACTTTAAGTCTCATGCCTTAGTAGTGTTTTCCCTTCCTCCAGTGTTACCTATCATAAGTACTTCTTTACCATTGCTGATAATTCTTGTCTGCTTTGTTATCAGTTAGTAGTCATATCTCCTCTTTCAATCTCTTCTTTTTTAGGTTCTCTGTTCTTCACCATGTCCAGCAAACTGACCAGGTTCAAATAATGCACCTCCAGGAGTGTGTTTGTCTGGGCTCAGTCCATCTGGATATTGGCTTTGAGATTTGTGTGAGGTTCAGCCATTGGGTTTTGGTAGAATGCCACAACAAACTAGTACTTAAGGGTTTATTACCGTCTCCATCTTCTTCTGGAGCTCCCCTCTCCTTCCAAAAAGCCTTCTGATTAAACTAAGGGGGATTCATCAACTAAGGGTAAAGAAGCTAGGAAACTGTCCCCTGATCATTCTTCCTCATCTGTTTCAGGTTAATCTCCACCTGAAAAGATCTTCAAACCTTCGAGTCCACCTGGCTCTTCAGATCCAACATGATCAAAATCTCCAGCTAACCACTCCTCCACTTTCACCCAAGAGCTGATACCCTCTTGGATCCATTCACCATTCTTACAGGAGACCCCTCGAGGGACTTCCAGTCCACCTTCTACCTCAGTATCTCTCAGGTCGAAGCAGCTGTGGATAAGATGATGAGGAAGTTAGTCCGGGCCCAGATTCAGGTGGGAGGTTTACAGTCTGCATCTCCCATCAAACCCATGAGCCTGCCACCAGCTTCTACCCAGCTGTTGATTCCTACTCTAATCCAATCTTTGGTTTCAGGAGCTGTTGGACCTGAGAATTATGAGTTTGACTGCATCGGATCCAAAAGCCTGGCCTTTATTGACTCTGGTGTCTCTTATCCAGTCATCACTGAGTTTGTCAGAACTGGAGGGAAGTCAGAGCCAAAACATCACTGCCAGATCCAGGGGTTTTGGTTTGACTATGATGCTGTCAAAGCTGTCCCTTCTTCTTGTAGCATCAGCGTTGGGAATGCTCAGCTCTAACTTCTGCCTAAAGGCAGAGTTATGATGATGATCTGAGCCATCCTGGGCAGTTGCCCTTAGCTCCTACTAGGATGGTCCATGCTTCTCCTTTGTCTTCTGCCTTTAAGGTAGTAGACAGAGCTTTATCTACCTCTCTGTTTGACATAATTTCCCCCCCTTGGGTCCACCTCCCCCACAAATGTCTGCCTTGGTCCCTGAGTCGCAACATCCTGTATCATCAGGTCAGAGAGCCAGTACAAGCATTGAGACTGTCCTCATTTAGGACTCAACTCACACTTCGAGCCCTTATGGAGCATCCCACAGGGAGCCTCTTTGGAAGTGTATGTGCAAAGAGGACTTAGATTCCCCCAAGAATACCTGACAAAAGACACTGACTTTGATGAGGGAGGAAGGGTCCACCAGATTACACCTGAAGCATGTTTCATTCTGTGAAATACTGAAACTTTTGAGACAGAAATGTGGTTGGTCTTCTGATCCTCCCCCCCACCTTCCCAGAGGATACTGTGTTTCTTGATGCTTTTGTTTCATCTATGTCCTAAGTATTCCCGCTGGTGGACAAGATGGTGGGCCACATCTCCCACTGGGCTTAAAAGCATCCACATGTCATGGAGGCAGTCCCCAGAAAAACTGATAAGTACCTGTTTGTGCTAAAGGATTGGGCCCACTGCAGCAAGGATCGCCTAGTAGATGCTATGGTGGCAGCAGCAGCCACCAAGAAAGAACTTGCTGAACAAAGTTCAACTGCCCATCCCCCAAGAGAGAGTCCAGGATGTTGGACATATATGGGAAGCTTGCTTATGCATCAGTGACCTTCACTCTCAGGTCACTGAACTATTTGGCATATGTCACAAGATTTCAGATGGACTTAATCAAAGAGTTTTCCAAAGCCCTCTCATAGTCTATGTCAGAAGAGGACAAAAAGACTCTATAGTCCCTATCGAATGCCTCTATGAGGCTTATTTCCCATGTTTCAGAAGGTGCTTTGAGAGCTGCACATTCAGGAATTGCTGTGAAATGGGATGCCTGACTGCACCTCTATGATTTTGTGGAGACTTTTAAGTCATCATTCATCAGCTCTCCTTTTGATGGATATACCTTATTTGACCCCAAGGTTAAAGAAATCATTTCTAGGAGTGAACAAGATGGGAAGACCTTATCTGCTGTGGGGAAACAGTTTTCTTAACCTCAAAGGACCTTTTCCTGAAACCAGAGAGACAGTAGGAAAATGTAGTTCTGTAAGTCGCAAGGGTCTTCCCAGGACTGCTAAAGGGTAGGTCCCCTGTGGCAGAAGGGGAACTCCAAAGGCAGAGTCCAAATTCTCTTTAAAGGTTGTCCAAATGCAGCACACTTATCCTTACACCTAGAAACCTGGACAGCCATCACCAAAGACGCTTGGGTGCAAAGGATTATTTTCAGAGGTTATTACATACCCTTTACCCTTCAGCCTCCCAGTCAGTCTACAAAACCTCCTAAAGTTCCACCCATTCAGAAGAAAGCAGCTACAGAAATAGAAAACCTGCTGGCCAAAAGAGTCATCCAAATTGTCCCTCCAGACCAACAAGGATTTGGAACTTACTCAAGGTTCTTTTGGGTGCCAAAGAAAAACATGGCCCTGAGGCCTATCTTAGATTTAAGCAATTTAAACTAGTATATCAAACACACCAAGTTCCAAATGGTCACAGTTTAGTCCCTTCTACAGCTGCTATGCAAGGATTACTGGATATGCTCAATAGATCTCCAGGATGCATACTATCACATCAGAGTAGACAGGCAATCCAGGAGATTTCTTTACTTCTGACTGGGAGCCAGTCATTACTAATTCAGATCCCTGCCCTTTGGCATCACTACAGCCCCCGGGTGTTCACCAAATGCATGGTAGTTGTCACAGCTCACCTGAGACTGCTGGGATTCTGGGTGTTTCCATAACTCAGTGACTGGCTACTCTCTGCTCCCACCAAGCCTCTACTGATTCAAGCCAGTGACTACTTGCTTCAGCTATGTCTTCAACTGGGTAAAACAGTGAACTACTGCAAGTCTCCGCTCTCTCCCACTCAAGTCCTGGAGTTTATCGGTGCTCATCTGGATATGGTGACACAAATTGCAAGATTACCACAGACAAGAATAAACACTTTACAGAGCCAAGTATCCCACATCCTCTGTCCCTTCCCTACCAGCAAGGTTGGTATTATAATTCCTAGGATCTATGGCAGCTTCCATACCTCTAGTGCCACTTGCAAGGTACTGTATGAGAGTACTGCAGTGACTGCTTGTAGTGCAATGGTCAATAAGATGACAGTCCCATTTACACCGATATGGATTACAAAGATTTGCAAGGAGCACATTTCCTGGTGGATCACTGCAGAAGTTGTTTCCACCACCCACAACCACAGTGTCTACAGACACCTCCCAGCTAGGATGGGGAGGGAGCATTACTTGGGAAGGATGGTCCAAGGCACTTGGTCCCATTTGGAGGTCAGTCTTCACATCAGTGTCCTGGAAATGAGACCAGTGTATTAGTGTTGCAGGCATTTCAAGATGGAGTCCCTCCAGTGATGGATTTCCATCCAGATGGACTATATGCCAGTAGTCTGGTACATCAACATGCAGGGGGGATGAGATCCTATTCCCTATAATAAGAAGCTGTGAGGGTTTAGCAGTGGGTGATTTCTTCTAGCTGTTTTCTTTTGACAATGAATAAATGGGGGAGACCCAGTATACTAGCCGACAAACTGAGCAGGTCCATCTTACTCCCTCATGAGTGGTCTTTCATCCCTGTGGTGACGGAATGATTTTCCGTCAATGAGGCCAACCATGCTGCAATCTCTTTGCTTCCCCTCCCAAGTCCTAGTGTAGCAGGTACTTTGCCCTGATCCCTCTAGAGGAGGGGTCACTGAGAGACTCTCTACTTTATGATAGGCTGCCTGGGTTCATATAGACATATTCTTCTACCCCTCTAATTCCCACATTTCTGCAGAAAGCATCTCTCCAGAAGTACAAATTAATTCTCATTGCTCCATTCTGGCCTCGACAAGTATGGTTTCCCTTCCTGTGGCCTCATCTGGCCCACCCCTCTTGGGTGATGGATCCAAACATGGATCTCCTCTCTCATCCATTAGGGGTGACTCACCTGGACATTTGGACTTTCAAGTTGACCGCATGGTTTCTCCACTTCCAATTATGGCTACGCAGTCCAGGTTTTCCTCTCTGGTCAAACTTATCCTCATATTCTCTCAGAAGAATTCTACAAGGAAGGTGTATAAGAAAGTACAGTTTTGTACCTACCATAAATGTAGATGTTCGAGTGTTCACACTGCTGCAGTCATTACACTTGGGTTATCCTGCCGTCAGGTTGTCCCGCAGTCGGCCAGAGTTCCAAATTCTTGGTCCGGCGTCGGTTGCTGTCACTTCTTCCCTGACGTCAGTGCACCAGGGGTATATAACATGCATCCGGCGCCATTTTCTTCAGTTTTTCTTACCCCAGATGTCAGGTGCCTCCAAGTAGGTAGGCAATACATATTGCTAATAAAACATATATAAAAAATAAAAACAATACCTTCAGTTACAAGCAAATATACCACAAAGGTTGTATAGGATAGAAAGGTATAAATAAGTCCAGCTAGGACAGAGGGTAACCTGGACTGCAGCAGTGTGAACACTCGAACATCTACATTTATGGTAGGTACAAAACTGTACTATGTTCATCGTGTTACACTGCTGCAGTCATTACACTTGGGTAGAATCCCAAAGCTAAGGTTGGGTGGCTGGTCTATAAAGAGTTAGGATTGGCTATGAGGCCTTGCAGAACTGCAGTGGCAAATCCTGCTCTGGATTTAGAGTAAAGAGGCAAGTGGTAATGCTTGGTAAAGGTGTGCACTGAACTCCAAGTTGCAGCTTCCAAAATTTCCTTGGTTGGTACTCCTCTGAGAAAGGCTGTTGAAGTGGCTGTTGCTCTGGTACAATGTGGCCTAATCTTATTAGGGACTGATTTTCCATGCTGTGTGTAGCAGTAACGAATACAGTGTCCTATCCATTTGGAAATAGTCTGCTTTGTGATAGCCTTGCCCTGTGATCCTGCAGCATATGCTACAAACAGTTGCTCAGTTTTCCTGAAAGCTTTTGTTTTGTCCAAGTAGAAGCGTAGCTGCCTGTGTATGTCCAAAGAGTGCAGAAGTTTCTCCCCTTTATTCTGGGGGTTTGGATAAAAAGTTGGCAAATGGATGGTTTGGTTAAGAGCCACACTAGATACCACCTTTGGCATAAAGGTAGGGTTTGCCCTTAAAGAAACCCTGTCCTGATGAAAAATTATAAAAGGTTCCACTGCCATTAATGCCTGTAGCTCTGAGACTCTTCGTGCTGAAGTTACTGCCAGGAGCAGAGCTGTTTTCCATGATAAAAATTTTAGATTGGCTGTATTGACTGGCTCAAAAGGTGGCAAGGTCAGTTTTTCCAAAACAAAATTGAGGTCCCAAGTTGGTGTTGGTGCTCTCTGGGGCAGTCTTATGTTTTTAGCCCCTCTGAGGTACTGCTTTAGCAAGGGATGAGAGAATAAAGGAGGATCCGTGTTGTAATGTGCTGAAATGGCAGAGGCATGGATCTTAATTGATGAGAAGGATAGGCCTTTGTCCAGCATCTCAGTTAAGTATTGTAAAATCTGAGGAATGTTTGGGACAAGAGGGTCAAGGCTTTGAGCCTGTTTCCAGGCACAGAATCTCTTCCATTTTTCTGAGTAAGATTTCTTGGTGCTAGGCCTCCTGGCCTCCAAAATGACATCCATAACAGCTTTAGAGAGAGAGGTGTTGCCTGTTTGACTAACGAATCTGCCATGCAGCCAGGTTTGGGGTTTTGAGCTGACCGTGCAGGATCTGATTGTTTTGTTGAGTCAGAAGGTGTGAAATTTGAGGCAAAATCCATGATGGGTCTTGAGCTAAGTTCTTTAAGATTGGGTAGCAGTGCTGGCGTGGCCAGTCTGGAGCAATCAGGATCATCTGTGTTTTTTCTTGTCTGGCTTTTAGGAGTACCTTTGAAAGGAGAGGCAGTGGTGGGAAGGCATAAACTTTTAGGTTTTTCCAGCTGAACGAAAGAGCATCCACTTTCCATGCTTGTGTGTGGTAAGTCCTTGTGCAGAATTTTTGTAGTTGGCAATTCAGTGGGGAGGCAAAAAGATCTATGTCTGGGCATCCCCATTTTTGCATTACCATGCTGAAGATTTGTGGATTCAATTTCCATTTGTGAGGGTCCATGATATTTCTGCATAGATCGTCTGCCAGAGTATTTTTCTTTCCTGGCTGGAATTGTGCTTGCAGATGAACTTGATAAGTTAGAGCTGTGTTCCACAAAGTCATGGCTTGCCTGCATAGGGTATAAGAATGAGTGCCCCCTTGCTTGTTTATGTACCACATTACTGTGGTGTTGTCTGTCTTTAATAATAATTGTCCTGGATGCAGAAGGTCCTTGAAAACTGTTAGGGCATTTTGAACAGCCAACATCTCTTTTTGATTGATGTGAAGATGCATTTGGTCTGTGGTCCACTTGCCCTGAATACATTTTCCTGCCATGTGTGCTCCCCAGACATAATCCAAAGCATCTGTTGTTAGAGTCTGCCTGGCTGTGGGTAGAGTGAAAGGCTGACCCTTGTTGAGGTGACATGCCTGTGCCCACCATCAAAACTCCTGTTGTAGGCAGGGAATTATTGGTATTACTGCTTCTAAACTGTGAGAGTGTTGAGTCCAAACACTTTTAGGTACCATTGTAATTTCCTCATATGCAGCCTGGCATATGGAATTAGTAGTATGCAGGATGCCATGAATCCCAGGGCCTGCAGAATTTTTCTTGCAGGGAGATGGGACTTTTTTGCCAGTAATTGAAAATATTGTGTCAGTTGTCCTTTTGTTTGGTGTGAGATAAGCCATCTGGGCCGTTGTATTTAAGCTGGCATCCAGGAATATTATCTGTTGTGAGGGCACTAGTTTTGACTTATTTTCATTTACTGTGTACCCTAGAGAAATTAGCAACCTTTTTACAAATGCCAGATGCTTTAGAAGAATGTCCTTTCTCTCTACTTGAATGAGGCAGTCGTCCAGGTATGGATATATTTGAATTCCTTTTTGTCTGCAAAATGCAGTTACTGGTGCCAGGCACTTTGTAAAGACCCTGAGCGCAGTAGATAAGCCAAAGGGCAGTGCAGAGAATTGGTAGTGCATTGTACCAGCTTTGAATCTGAGGTATCTTCTGCAATCTTGTCTGATAGGGACATGCAGGTATGCCTCTTTGAGGTCCAAAGTAACAAGCCAAGCCTTCTTGCCCAGCATGGGAAGAAGCTGCTGTAGTGTCAACATCTTGAATTTCAGAACATCCAGGTAAGTATTTAGAGTTGAAAGGTCTAGTATGGGTCTCCAGGCTTTGTCCTTTCTGGGGACCAGGAAGAGTCTTGAGTAAAATCCTTGTCCTTGTTCCTGCTGTGGTACTTTTTGAATAGCCTCTGCCCATTGATTTTGTGGCAGGTTTGGCATTCCTTTTAACCTTGGTAAAGTGTGAAAGTGGATCCTGTAACCTTGAGACACAATATTCAGAACCCATTTGTCTTGGGTGATTGTTTGCCAATTTTGAGAAAAAAGTGCTAGTTTTCACCCTAAGGGGGCTGCCAAAAGGGAAGTGCTTGGCATACGAAGGGGGAAGTCATTGGGACTGTTTCCTGTAAGGTTGAGACTTGTCCTCACCACCTTTGGGGGTTGAGGTACCCCACTGTCGTTGTCTGTTAGAGCTTTGGGGTTGAGATCTGCCTCTTGGGTGTCTGTATCTGCCTCTCTGTGGCCTGTCTGACACTGGAAAGGACCAATTCTTTGTAGGCCAATTTCTGCTAAATCGAGGTGGCTGTACCTGTAAGAAATCTTTGACTGTTTGCATAGATTTAGCTTTCTCCTCCATTTTCTTTAACACCTCTTCTTCCTTAACACCAAACAAGGTATCATGCTGTAAAGGAGCATCCGATAATTTTGCCTTAACATGATCAGGTAAACTCTGTTCTTTTAACCAAGCATGTCTTTGAATCACAGAACCTGTAACTGCAGCTCTACAAGAGGCCTCTAAAGAATCAAAACCACATTGCAGAGTATGTTTTCCCACCTGTTCAACCACATGCAATAAATCCTGCATTTCTTTATAGTCAGGAGCTTCTGAGCTTGCAAGCATTTTCTGTTTTAGCTGAGCCATTAAATATTGTTGGTACTTAAGCATGTGAAACTGGCAATTTAAAGCCCTTACTGCTAAAGTTTCAGAAGTGTAAACTTTCTTCCCCCATCTATCCAATGCTCTAGAATCTCTGATACAGGGGACTGGATTTTTTGCAATGGAAACCTTAACCCCTTTGCGACCCTGGGAAATGGTTTCTGGGTCAGCAGAAGGGTTTTTATAAAGAAACTTGTGAGAGTCAGGGATTCTGTAATACCTATCTGGCTTGGCTGGTGCAGGGGGCAAAGAATCAGGAGATAAGCTGGATTCAGAGAACACATCATCCACAATATCTAACACAGGCAGAATAGCCAGGGGCCTGTGCTGAGGCAATACAAGGAAGCCCCTGAGCCTTTTCATGGATTCTGAATAATCCTGACTTTCCCAATGGAAATGCTCCCTCATGGTATGTAAAGTTTCCCCAAAAGAGTAATCCTCAGGAGGAGAGGCTGAAGGGATAGATTCTTCAGCATCAGAGTCCTCATAGGGGGTTAGATAGTATCCCTGGTCTGAAGAGGAATCAGAGGAAATGGAAACCTGATCAGAGGAATCATAGTCTGTATCCTGCCTAGGCCTTTTCTCAGGAGGGGGATGGGAACCCCTGATTAGAGTAATGAGGTCTTCGGCCATTTTGAGCATCTGTTTCTTAGGCATGGAGGACTGTCCAGGAGAATGCTGTATTTGCTTCATTGTCTTTAATGGTGTTTTTGTCTTGGCTGTTGCTTTAATGGTAAGTTGTGAAGGTCTGAAAACACCCACAGAAGCCGATGCCTGCTCAGCGGCTCCAGACCCATCTGAGGGATTAGTTTCCATAGGCCCAATACCTTGAGTTTCCAGAGGCCTAGTTGTCTCCACATGGGAGTCGGAGGCAGCCTGTGGCTTTTGAGGTAGCAGGTGTCAGGGGCTGCAAAAGCACCTCACTGAGAACCGGCGACTGGCCTAGAAGAGGCTTTGTCGTTGGTTTTGGACCTCAGATGCCTGTCTTTATCCTTGTCTTTGCGTTTTTTAAGAATTGCGGTCATCGATTGTTCCGACGGCATTGTATAATAGAACCTTCAGCCAAAGTAGTGCAAAGCAAAATCAAACGTCGTTTTATAGTGCGTTTGTTAAATCTAGCACAAAACCGACAACTAGTGACGTCGTGATCAGGGCCTAGGCATGGAATACAGTAAGAGTGGAAGTACTTATGAGGTATTTGCTTCCCACAAGAAATACAATTATTAACTTTTTCTGACATCGGTCTGAGGCAAGAAAAATGTTTCCCCAACGGGGTACTTAGCTTTATTGAAGACTTCGGATCTGAAATTCGACTTCGAAAATCTCAGGAGTCGGCCGATCGGCACTTGCGAACTGCTTTTGCTTCGGGCACCGCGCGGCAAGAAAGACTGAAGAAAATGGCATCAGATGCATCTTATATACCCCTGGTGCACTAACGCCAGGGAAGAAGCGACAGCAACCGATGCAGGACCAAGACTTTGGAACTTTGGCCGACTGCGGGACTGCCTGACGGCAGGATAACCCAAGTGTAATGACTGCAGCAGTGTAACACGATGAACATCAAATGGATACGTTTTGCCCTTTGAGATATCCAGAGAAAATTAGACTCCTTTTCTGGAGCTATTCCAGCTATCCTAGATTTTCTTGCTTCCGTTTTTAACAGTGGTTACTTTACTATAAAGATCCATCTTGCAGCTATCTTGAATTTTCATGTAGGACATAACCATTCCTCTTTGGCATCATCCAGATTATGCAAAGTCTTTCTCAAAGGTACCGTTTTACTCTGACCCCCCCCCCTATTAACGACCCTACATCACCAAGGGATTTAACTGTGCTTCCTCAAGCCCTGACTCAACCCCCCTTTGAAGCAGGTGCCAAGGTGGACTTAAAATATTGGTCTTGAAAAAACATATTTCTGGTCATGATCACATTGATTAGACAAGTATCAGAACTCCATGCTCTTTTCTCTTAAACCACCAAATATAATTTTTCACAAGGACGCGGTGTATCTCTGTACTAATCCCTCTTGTGTGGCTAAGGTGGCTTCAGAAACAGTTATGAATCTGTCCATCAACCTTCCTGTTTTCTTTCCAAAATTTTCCAACAAAAGACAATACATTCTGCTTCTTTTGGATGTGCATAAACTATTTGATTCTGTCTCCAAAAAACAAATGATTTCAGGAAATCAGACTAGTCATTTCCAAAGCCAAACTGGCTGTTTCAAAGGTGACTTTAGTCAGATGACTCAGCAATTGCATGTCTTTGTCTATAAGGAAAATGTACTGAATTTTACTAAAGCTCCTAAGGCTCATTCCACTAGACCTGTGGCCATATCCTTTGTTTCTGGTCTGAAGCTTCTATAGATGACATTTGCTAAGCTGCCACTTGGTCTAACACTCGTACCTTCATTGTTCAATACAAATCAGGCATACTTTCTAGAAACAGAGCAGTGATTGCCTCTGCTGTACTCTGAAATATCCTTCCTTGAGGATAACCCTGGGGTTTCTCTAGCTGGGGACTCTGCCCCATCAGTTGAGGAATGGACAAAAAAGACAACATCAGATAGAAAAGTTATGTACTCACCATAACTATGCATTTCATGGTCTCCTAGTTCGACCTGAGGTATGTTATTTTGCCTTACTGTTGATGAGCTCCAGTCCTTCCTTGCTTTTCTTCTTTCATGCAGTCTGATTGGGATGTCATTGCCAGTTTTATTGTATTATTGCACTTTTTTATGTGCTATAGACAGTGGTGAAGGCTGAAAGGAAGGCAAACTTGAACTGAGATAGTTCTAGCTAGACATGAGAATTATGGTAAAGGGGAGGAGCTTGAGCTATGGAGCCAAGTTTTAGAAGGGGCGAAAGTCAGATCTGAGGTTGGACCTAAGACCCATTGCTCGGGGAAGGATAAAAACAGACAACACAGATGCATAGTTATGGTGAGTGCACAACTTTTGTTTATGGATGAATGGATTTGAGTTTCACACATATTTTTTTCAGAAAATGCATGCTATAGCAAGATCTTTGTTACCTTGAAAGCTCCAGAAAATTATTTGTATTGGCATGTCTTTCCAGATGCTGTTGAGTTTGAAACACAAATGACTGTAATTATTTAGTAACTGTACTTTTCATTGATATGCTAGAAAAACACATACACACGCACACACACACACACACACGCACACACACACACACACACACACACACACACACACACACACATTATAAGAAACAGATCAAAATCATAAGCAAAATTGGAGTCCTTCTGCAAAACAGGAATAGTTGAGAGCATCTGTGCTTCCTACATACACACACATGCACATACATTTGTGACAGTACAGTTTTGTAAGTAAGCTTACCATAAAAGTAGATATTTGAATGATCACAGCTGCAGTAGACTAGGCTATCGGTTATTTCCTGTATAGGAAATTACAGCTGGTCTAAAGTAACAGAAAGTGTTCAAAAAATGAAACCAACACGGGAATGGTGAAAGGAGATTCTGCCGATGAGGATGACTGCTATTAGGGATACAGACTATAGGCAAGAGGGGGCTGGAATTTATTGGAGAAAACTGGCAAAGGAACCAAGGTATTGGGAGCAAATAACTAGAGAAGGAAAGATGATAGAATGGGAAGACACGAAGAATTTATTTGGACTGCAGGTTAGAGATTGCCTTAACTATCAGGGATTGATATCAGAGTATAGGCAGAGAGAGAGAAATAGGGGGGTCCAAAACAAAAGGCCAGCACTGGTAGAATTTTAATAGAATCTAGAATAGAAGCTGCCTTTAAAAAAGGAATTATTAGTAGAGCATATAAATTACTACATGATAACTATAAAAATCATTCGGAGGAGGTTAGAAAGGATTGGGAACAGAGATTGGATAATAAATTCACAAAGAAACAATGAGAGGATATATGTAGGTCTCCCAAATATGCACCAAAAATCTAGAAGATTTAGGATTTTGCCTGGAAAGGTGAGTTGGTGGACTTTAAGGATTCCCTGCGGGATGCACTGTTGAAGATGCTGGGTAGGCAGAATATTATTTTTCTGAGCTATGAAACAGAATCAGAATTGCCTTGACATGGTAAGGCCTTGTTGTGTCTAATAATGGTGGCTGCCAAAAAAGCAATTACTAGAAAATAGAAATCAAAATCTAATCCAACTCTACTGGAAGTAGCGAATATAATAACAGAGATAAAACAACTAGAACTGAGATCTTAAGAAAAGGGCAGGAGCAAAATATATTAAAAATAGGAATTATGGGAACAATACATACAAGGGAATGAGGCCTAAAAGGCAGCAGGACTTAAATGAGCTATGTAATGTTTGAGTGAGAAAGCTTGAGAAGATATACATAATGTTTGCAACTGGGAGTGTGTCAGTATGGTTTGTGATGTAAATTTCTTGCAACTAGGATTGTTTCAGTGTGGTTTGTTTTCATTTATATAAATGTATAATTGCCTGTGTAGTAAGTGATGGTTTACTAAATATGTTTCTTGTTAAAAAAGGCAGGAATTGAATAATTTATGTAATGTTGCTTAGGTTATATGATATATAGCAATATATGTGAAGTATAATGTTTGTTATGTTAATATAGTTTGATTACTTTTATATGAATGTAAATTTGCTTTTGTCACAAGTGGTAATTTAATAAAGGTGTTTGAAAGAAAAAAAAAACGGAAATTACAGCTGGTCAGCTTCCAGAGCTTCAGGGCACATTCCCTGTTCCCAAACTGTTAGACAAGTTCTGGGTGCCAAACCCTTCACAGCTTTCATGCCATCTAAGAGAGGAAAGCTAAGCCCTGAGGAGGATATTGCTAGGAACAGAAAAAAAAAATACATGTCCATGCCTTGACATAAAAAATGCACAAAAACAAGAAGAATGGAGAAAGGGTGCAGCAATGATTGACTACTACAGCAGTGATCATTTGAACATCTGCTATTATGGTGCATTTACTGTACTATGTTCATCATTATAATAACTGCTGCAGTAGCCTTAGCTGTATAGGTAGATAACCATAACTTAAAATAACTGGGAGGTGGAAAGAGAAGGGTCCAGGAGTATCTGGAGAATAGTCCTAGCAAAACTTGTCCTAAACCTAGGAAGGAATCTGATTTATTGTGCATTGTAAAAGTTTGCAAGGAGGGCCAAGTTGCTGCTTCTAGAGTTCAAACCTTCCAAAAAGCCATAGGTAAAACCAATGCCCTGGGAGAGTGAGCCTTGACACTGCCTAGAATTGTTTTGTTGTAGTGGAAATAACAAAAGGTAATATAGCCTGAGACAACCATTTGGAAATGGTCTGGTTTTCATACAGGTTGTTCTTCTTACCTTCAAAAGAAATGAACTGATCAGAAGTCCTGAAAGATTTTGTTCTGTCAAGATGATACTCTAGTTATCTGTGGATACCCAAGGTATAAAGTATCCTTTCTCCCTCATATTTGGGTTCTGGAAAGAAAAAAGGAAATGATAGACTGGCTTAAGGTAAACCCAGGCTCAACTTTAAGCATAAAAGGAGGATTAGTTCTCAAAGAAACCCTATCTCTGTGGAAGATAAGATATGGTTGACCCACCATAAGGGTTTGCAACTCATACTCTTCTTGCCGATGTCCATGCAAACAGCATAACTGTTTCCTATGTTAAGAACATCAAGTCAGCCATATGAGCTAGTTCAAACGGAGCAAATATTAGCTTCTCTAACACAAAATTAAACTCTCAAGGGGGCGCCAGCAGTTTTTGGGAGGCTTCTTACGTGAAACCCCTTTCAAAAGCATTTTGAAATAAGACTGCATTGAAAGAGGGGAATCCATTGGCAGACATGCTGAAATGGCAGACAAATGAACCTTGATAGAGGAGTAAGACAGGCCATAAGATAGTAACTGACACAAATACTATAAAACCAGAGAAACACCAGCCTGCATAGCTGCTGGTTCTTTTGCTAGCACTAACTAGAAAACCTTTTCCATTTGGTAAAATATGACTTTCTAGTAGCAGGCTTTCTTGCCTCCATTAATATCTTCTGCACATTCTCAAAAAACAGGCATGCAAAATGTATTAAGACCCTATTATCCTGGCAGACAGTTGCAATTGTTTGGGGTTGGCATGTATCAAACACCCCTTGATCTTGTGTGAGTAAATTCAGTCTGTGAGGAGGCTAGTGGTAATGGCCCCTGCCCAATCTTAAAAGAAGGGTGTGATGCCTGTGCCCTGGTCCAGCAGTCAAGGAGCCTCAATCCTCACCACTAACAGCAGTGAGGGTTGTCTCATATAGGAGGAAAGGATAAAAAATACACACAGTAAAGAGCTATTTCCCTTAAGAGCATACAGAGATCACAGTCAGTCCGGGGCTGGTCACTTCCATGCTCTCCAGGTCCCCAATAAGACACCCCACTGGCACAGCTATAGGGTCCAGATCTCAGCCTAGTGGCCAAACTAAAACCTCCAGCACCCTGTCTGTCCAACCAGTGCTTCATGTCCCTGCCCAAGTAGCTGACACACACACACACACACACACACACACACACACACACACACACACACACACTTTGAGAAGAGTTTATACAACCACACAGACACTCCTGGGGAAGGCTGGCATAGGTTCTCCAGCTGTGCCACTTTTTCCCAGACTATAAGGTTGCACCAGCTGCCACCACCCAGTAATATTTATCAACTACTCAAAGGCCCTTAAAAGGGTGTCCAGTTATTACTATGCAATATTATTATCCAATTGGTAGTATGACTGAACAGTCAAGGCTTATTAGAGTGACTTGGTACAGGACCACTATATGCATGCAATCATGTACTCTTAGAGCTTAACTTATCTCTCCACAAAACAGCCACAGTGAAAAGGTTTTAAAATATTTAATAATAAATAATAAAAACACAAGACAATGCTTTTTACTACACAGTGCTAGTCAAGAGTTCAGAGATCACAGAGAAATACTTAAAATAATTCAGTAATACAGTTCTGACATCACAGAAAAACACTTAGTCTAATCTTTCTAGTTTCTAGCTATTTCTAAGAGAAAACACAAGTCTAAGATAAACTTACATATAGAGCAAAGGCAGAGTGCTGATGAGTTGGATGGTCAAGACAAAAATGCTTAATGCTCTCTGATTCTCTCTGTTTTTAAGATCACATTCCTGGTTCACATTACATCATCCCTCACACTTCCCTAGCAGAAACTACATTTACATTCTTCACCTCTGGGTAGAAACCAGAGCAATAAAGGACATTTATGCATACAAATTCTGGCCATTAACTCTGGCCTTAAAACAATAGCAAGAATTCCTTCATCTAGACTGGCCAGAGCTGTGTTTACATCAATGGGTCACAGCATGCTTTACTTGGTCAGTAGAGTGCACTGTTGTTACATTTTTTTCAGTTCCACATGTAACACTATTTTTACCATTTAAGACAACAAGCATGTGGTTTACATTAATATTTGCAGATGACAGAATTATCTCCAAAATTCTATCCAGCTAGGCTGGCAGCCTTCACCCAATCTTCACAAAGGGAGAATCACTGTTGCCTGGGCCAGAAGGGAGTCACCATATATGAATCTTTAGAAGTACCTTTTATATTAGTGGAAGGGGTGAAAAAGCATACAGGAATCTTCTTGTCCATTGAAAAGAAAAAACATCTGTCTTCCAGACTTTCTTGCTTGGAATCCTGGAACAGCATGTTTCCCAGGTCATTGTTTAGAGAAGAGGCAAAAAGGTTTACCTGAAGAATTCCCCAAAGATGGATTGAGTCTTGGAAGACCCCTGATTCAGTTTCTGTTTGTGAGGGTCTGCCCTGATACCGCTCAGCTTGTCTGCTGCACAATTTTGCTCTGACAATGTAAGATGCCTGTACAGTGAGATTGTGCTGTAAAGCTTTATCCCATACTAGCATGGCTACTCTGCATAGGGCTACGATCTGGTTCTCCCTTGCTTGTTTATGTACCAAATCACTGTGGTATTGTCTATAAACACTTGAAGGGGTCACAGGTACAACGGAGAGTTGAGAACATTTAGAAAGAGCTAGCATCTATTTTATGCTTGTGTTATATGCATTGACACTGCTCTGCAAGCAAAGTCAGTTGTCTGTTGTGATCAACTTCTTTGGAGTAGGATTGGAGAATGGGAGACCTGGATTCAGAACAATTGGATATCTCCACTAACTGATTTCCCTTTTCATAAATCTCTGAATTGGAATTTGAAAAGATGGTGGGTATTGATGCTGGGAGTATAGAGAGATCAGATACCATTGTATCTTATGTGGAGTTTGCAAAACAAGATATCACAAGAGTCAGGGAAGCCAACAGACTCGGAATCCTGAGGTATTCCCTCACCAAAACAGAAGTGTGAGTGGTAAACCCCAAGAATAGATCTAAATATAGCAATATAGCTCAATTTTTTATTTTTTATTTTTGTGGAAGAATAGCTCTTTGTACGAGGTATCTAGCAAGTATCCCAGAAATGCAATCCCACGAGATGGAGTTAGAAAAAGACTTGACTGCTCTCTTGCAATCCCAGCCTGCACAGGAGTTCTCTGACCCAGGAGAGAGAGTTTTGACAATTTGAGAAAGACAATGCGAGGATAAGCAAATCATCTAAATATGGAAAACTGTGGATATCTTGCAGCCCACAGAGGGATATCACAGGAGCTTGAGACTTTGGGCTGTGCACTGGACCACAAGTATTCATAAAGGATAAGGCAGGGAACTGCTGATGTGATTCAGGCACAGAAAATCCAAATAAATGCCTGTAGTTTGAAAGAACAGGAATGTGATCATATGCATCTTTTAAATCTAGGGTTACTAGAAAATTTGAGTGAGGAGAGGAGGGTTAACAGGTTGTAAAGTGAAAACATTTTCAACTTGGGACTATCACAAACTGATATAGAGAAGAAAGAGACAGAACTGGTCTCCAAGAAGTATCTTTCTTTGACACTAAAAACATTCTTGAGTAAAATCCTTCCCCTAAATGTGGAGGAAGACAGACAAACACTGAATGACATTTGTGGTAATTCTTTTGAACCCACCCATACAATCTATATACCCAATAAACTAGATGCACTGGCCAGGATCCAAACCAGACAACAAAGCCTCATAAGGCAGCAACATTAATCGCAGTGACCATTTACTCTTGTAAATCTGAAAGCAAAACAAACTGGAGTGCAGTATCCCAACTAAATGCAGTTGCGTTAAAAAAAAAACATTCTCTGTTTAAAAAAAAAGACAAAATAAGCTTTGGACAATCTGTAGTTTAGAAAGAAAAAGGTCACAATCACTTTCCTTTTAGTATATTAAGAAAATGCACTATGTTAAGTTGTCTATCTCGCCTTCATTCTTGCTGGATGGGTTCGGAGCCGACCTCGGCTCCGACTCGGCCACTCTAAAAGCTCGAGAGTTGGTTCCACCGGCTCGAGGCTCCCCTTATATCCCACAATGCTAGGCGAGAGTTACCCCAGATCTCGTTTGCCGCTACAGCTTCGAGGTTGGTTGTTTCTACCGGTTCCTGGTGAGTACTATTTTCTTGTGAAATTAGTCTTAAAAACCCCTTTAATTTAATATTTTTACTTAGTTTAGAGTAGGTTAGAAAACTTTTATTCCCTACCCAAAAAAAAATTTTCCATTTCTTTTCCCCAAGAACCTTGGGTTCTTCCCTTGGGCCTATAGGCCTTTCCTTCCCTAGTGGAGTGTGTGTGTTTTATTGTAGTTTATTGTAGTTTAAATTACTAGTACTACTATTACTTTTATTGTATTAATCTGACAGGGTATAACTAGTGTGTTTGTGTGCGTGTTTGTGTACACCTGTTCAGACAAAAATGTCTAAAGAAGCAAAGGTCTCCGGATTCAAGAAGTGTGATGCGTGCTGTCAGAAAATGTCTCTGACAGACGCTCACACTTCTTGTGTCTATTGTCTGGGGCCTTTGCACCTGCAGGACTCCTGTGCTGTGTGCCATGGCTTCAGCCCCAGGGTCCTGCAGGAAAGAAAGAATAAATTAATTCTTAGAGGCTTACTTAAGCCAGAGGATTCCCTGTCTGTTTCAACAGGGAAGCCCTCTAAGGCATCTAGGTCTTCGGCCCGGCAGCTGAGCCGAGACCTAAGGTTTCCCACCCTTTGCCCACACCGGCTCCGGCTGGAGCCAATAAGTCCCAGTCCACAGTTTCTGTGGCCCTCGGCTCGGCTGGAGCCGAGGTAATAGAGTTCCCATGTCGGCTCCGACCAGACCTTCGGAGCCGACAACTAGGAAGAGGTCCAGGTCACCATCCCTTGGCTCCGTTCATTCGGCTCCAGGATCTCCCCTGCTGTCTGAACGGAGCCAAAGGTCTCACTCCTCTAGGTCATCGAGGCTGTCGGATCATGACCTTCAGAGGGTAGTGAGTCGACTACTTAAGTCCGAGGCACTGGCCCAGATGCTTCAGAGCCCGACTCATCAGTCGATGCCTGCCCCGGTCCATCAACATATTCCTCCTTCGACTCTCTTGAGCTCGGGCGGGTCGTGTCGGAACCGAGACTGTGATTACGTCGGAGCCGATACAATTGTCTTCGGCTCCGTCGTCGGCTCCGTTTTCTTCCTTGGAAGAATCTCGGCGCCGGACTTCCCTCGGCTCCGAGGGGGTGAGTGGCATCGGACCCTTGTCCAACCCCCCTCTCCCTCTCGGGGCTTTGGCGCTGGTGAGTTCGGCTCCGACATCGGCCTCGGAGCCATCACTGTCGGTGCCGAGGGGGGTTCTTAGCTCCTCGGAGCGGGGACCTCTGGCTCTGCCTGACAGGGGTGCATTCGAGGTCATGCGGAGTGTGTTAGAGCCTGGCTCTACTCCACAGTCGGTTCCGTCCGCCCCTCCCTCTATGGTGCCTCAGGCTAAGTCGACTCACTCCTTCATCCCGGACCGCAGAGAGCCAACTCCTCAGGAGCCCCCTGTGTGGATTTCATCCTCTTCCGAGGCCTCTCCTGATTTGGCAGAAGAGCCCCCTCGGAAGAGGAAGTGTAAGAGGAAACACATTGACTCACCTGAGTCCATCACGTCAGACACAGATTTGGATGACTCTGAGGGTTCCCCCCGTTCCCCTTCTGAAGATGTCTCATTTGCAGACATTCTGGAGATCCTGAAACAGAGGGGAAATTGGCCAGCCCTCAACCCTTCGGAGGACGAATCTGTGTATCTTGAGGCGTTTGGCTCTCGTCCTTCCACCTCCTGGGTGTCCCCTTCGACCCCCTCATGCAGGTGGTTGCTAAGAAGGCATGGGCGGCTCCTGATTCAGTGGACCCCACTCCCAGGAGGCCCTCTAAGTTCATAACAGCTCCAGCAGACAAACAATTTTTAACAAAAGGAGTTTCTGTGGATGCTATGGTGGTAGCTGCTGCCACAAAGAAGGAACTAGCTGATCCTTCAGTACCTGTCCATCCACCTAACAAGGAATCTAGGTCCATGGATAGGTGCGGAAGCGGATGTTCTCCTCAGCGACATTTACCATGCGTTAAGCTGAACTACCTGTGCCATTTTACTCGTCTTCAAAGGGACTTGATCAAGGCGAGTGAAATGTTAAAGGATCCTACAGCTGCGGGTTTCAAGACAGGATGAACACGCAGCTGGCTACCCTTAATTCCATAACCAACTCCTCCATGCGCCTTCTTTCTTACGCGGCTGATGGAGCGAGCAGAGCCGCAGGGACAGGTGTAGCCTTACGTAGGCACGCCTGGATGCGGCTATGCAATTTTGGACCCTTTCAAGGCGTCTTTCACGAACTCCCCTTTTGATGGATCATCTCTTTGGTCCTCAAGTGAAAGAAACCCTGACTAGGTGCGAGACTGATGGCAAGACCCTTTCTGCCGTCGGAGTCCGTTTTCTACTCCTTCCAGGCCTTACCCCAAAGGCCAGAAGGGTGGAAAGATGTGGTTCCGTAAACAATCTCAAGGGACTTCGCCTGGCGACAGAGTCGTTTTCCCACCAGAGGCAGAGGTGGGAATAACAATGGTAGGCGCCGCCCTAGGGGCAGGGGTCCGCAGAACCAGGGCAATCGGGAAGCCTTCCTGACAAGCCCTTTCAGCATCCCTGAGGTGTTGCCCGACTGCCCATCTTCGAGGCAGTCAGGGGAAGATTGTCACTGTACCCAGAAGCCTGGCTATCCCTGACTCAAGACAAATGGGTACAGTCCATCATTTCCGAAGGCTATTCTATCCCCTTTCTTCGCTTTCCAAATCAGTCAAAAATCCCTTCCAGATGTTCCACCGCTCAAAGGGATCTAGCAGCTTTGGAAATTTCAAAACTGCTTGCAAAAGAGCAATTCAGCCAGTGCCAGCAGACCAACAAGGATCCGGAATCTACTCAAGGTTCTTTTTAGTTCCAAAGAAAACAGGGGACTGGAGACCGATATTGGATCTCAGTGTCTTGAACAAATCAGTCAAGAAAACAAGATTTCGGATGGTCACGCTGCAATCCATCCTTCCCCTTTTGGGCAAAGGAAACTGGATGTGCTCTATAGACCTTCAGGATGCGTACTATCACATAAAATGAACAGGCGGCTCCAGAAGATTCCTCCGCTTCAGGCTAGGAACCAGTCATTTTCAGTTCAGGGCCCTGCCCTTTGGTCTCACCACTGCCCCCCGGGTGTTTACCAAATGCATGTTAGTGGTAGCTTCTCACCTGAGACGACAAGGATTCCAGGTGTTTCCATATTTGGACGACTGGCTCCTCACAGCTCCCACCAAGCATCTCCTTCTGATGGCCAGAGATTACACTTTTCGCGTTTGTCAAAAGCTGGGTATTTCAATAAATTGCGAAAAGTCTGTTTTGTCGCCTTGTCGTACTATTACCTACATAGGCGCAAATCTAGATACGACAAACATGTCTGCAAGGCTAACACATCAAAGGATATCAGACATTCACAAATTGGTATCACTCCTTCTCAACAACAACAGAATCAAAGCCAGGTTAGTTCTAAAGGTGTTGGGAATTATGGCAGGCCATACCTCTCCTTCCATTAGCCAGATACCACATGCGGATCCTTCAGTGGATGCTTTTTACTCAATGGTCATACCAGGAACTTCCAATGTCTCACACCATTGTGATCACGCAGGCGTGCAAAAAGCATCTCATGTGGTGGATGTCTTCCCCCCAGCTCCTGTCGGGAAGACCCTTTGTTCCACCTCCTCCGGTTGCTACACTGACAACGGATGCTTCCTGATCGGGTGGGGGCATTATCAGGGCAGGACAGTCCAGGGCACATGGCAACCAAGCGAATGCCACTTGCACATAAATGTTCTGGAGATGAGAGCAGTGCTTTTAGCGTTGCAAGCCCTTCAAGACTCTCTTCCCTTGGGAACAATTGCAATCCAGACAGACAATATGTCTGTAGTGTGGTACATCAACAAACAAGGCGGAACCAGATCATACCCGCTGTGTCGAGAAGCACTCAGACTGTGGCAATGGGCGAGTTCTTCTCAGCGTTTTCTGATAGCAACGCACATCCCGTGGAAGCTCAATCATATTGCGGACAAGTTGAGCAGAGCTATTCTCATGCCTCACGAGTGGTCTCTGAAAGACTCTGTAGTGAGAGAAATTTTTCTCAAGTGGGGTCAGCCTTGCTGCGATCTTTTTGCTACTCCCCAAAACAGCAAGTGCAGAGAATATTTCACTCTATTCCCTTTACCAGGCCAACCCAGCAGAGACGCTCTAGTCCAAGTTTGGCCCGGGGACTTCTGTATCCATTTCCTCCTTTCCCACTGATCTCTCAAGTAATTCAAAAAGCTATCGCTCAGAAGGCCTCTTTGATCCTCATTGCTCCTTACTGGCCTCGACAAGTGTGGTTCCCCTTTCTACATCGTTTTCTCTTGGAGCGACCGTGGAATCTGGACCTAGTTCCAGATCTTTTGATCCATCAGTCGGGTCAGTTTCATCGCTGGCCTCCCTCTCTGAACCTCACTGCTTGGTTCCTCCAGTTCCAAACTTAGCCAGGCTTCCTCAATTATCTCACTCTGTTAGAGATATATTGATAGCTTCACATAAATCTTCCACTCGGAAGATTTATTTGAGTAAGTGGAAACGCTTCTCATATTGGGCACAAGGAAAGGACATAGATCCTTTCACCGCTTCCATCCAACTAGTCCTTGATTTTCTAGCTGAACTCTTCCATGCAGGTTCATCTCCCTCTACACTTAAAGTTCAATTGGCAGCTATTTCTAACTTTCATGTGGGTATTTCTGAATCTGCCCTAATGTCCCACAAACTCTGCAAAGCCTTTTTGAAAGGAGTTTTTCTTCTCAGACCTCCTATAAGAAATCCTCCTTCTCCTTGGGACCTAAATTTAGTTCTTGCTTCTTTGATTCTTCCCCCTTTCGAACCTGCAGCCTCCTGTTCCTTAAAATTGTTATCATGGAAAACTCTTTTCTGGTAGCTATTACATCAGCTAGAAGAGTTTCAGAGCTTCAAGCACTCAGTTGTCGTCCTCCTTATCTTTTGTTTCATAAGGACAGAGTATCCTTACGAACTAACCCGTCCTTTTTGCCTAAGGTGGTCTCGACATCAAATCTAAACCAAAGCATTGACCTCCCTGTCTTTTTCCAGAGTATTCCAATAGGTCTGAACAAAAATTACATTGCCTGGATGTTCATCGTCAATTGAGGTACTACTTGGATAGAACAAAACAATTCAGAAAATCTGATCAGCTGTTTGTCTCCTATGCGGAAAGCAGAAAGGGACTTTCAGTTTCAAAGGTATCATTATCCAGATGGCTAACATCTTTGATTTCCCTGGTATATGAAATTAGACAACAAAATTGCCTAATAAACCTAAAGCCCATTCCACCAGAGCTTTGGCTACTTCTTTAGCCTTCCAAGACAGACTGCCTATTGACACCATTTATGCAGCGGCTACTTGGGCTACTCCTCACACTTTTATTTCTCATTATAAGTTGGATTTAGCTTCTAGGCATAGAGCTAATTTTGGTTCCACTGTTCTCAGGAGTCTGTTCCGTTAGGCCACCGGGATAAGGTGCTAGGGACCGGTCCCATCCAGCAAGAATGAAGGCGAGATAGACAACTTAACATATAGAAGTTATGTTCTTACCATAACGTTCCATGTTAGTTGTCTTCTTCTCGCCTTCTTCTTCCCACCCTCCTTCCCCTGGCCTGGACAGACCTAGAGGAGTTGTGATCGTGACCTCTCTTTCTACCACCTCTTTCTTAGGCATATGCTGTTGTGCATATTTCCTGGATCAGGATGTAGGTCACCCTTCTTTCTTCCTGTTGTTAGAGGTGGACTCTGTTTAGAGTTATTCTGTTACTATTATAAGCTGGGGTTAGCTTACAAACGAGATCTGAGGTAACTCTCGCCTAGCATTGTGGGATATAAGGGGAGCCTCGAGCCGGTGGAACCAACTCTCGAGCTTTTAGAGTGGCCGAGTCGGAGCCGAGGTCGGCTCCGAACCCATCCAGCAAGAAGAAGGCGAGAAGAAGACAACTAACATGGAACGTTATGGTAAGAACATAACTTCTATTTTTATGATATTAGCACCCGTCACCCCATTACCTGAGACATTTGTGTATGGACATTAAAGTCCTTAAGGTCAATAGATCCAGGTGACAGACTGTGGAACAGCTCAGTGAAAAAAGGAGAACTCCATCCCTTAAAGCTTGGGCTAAATCAAACACCATCACAGAGGGCAGCACCACCTTATGATCCTGTGATAAAACATTGCAGTCTATGTGCCAGGGTCCACACTGCCTCCATTCCTCCATTTTTAGAAAATTGGCCAATTAACAAGTAGGTTCCTTCATTTCTGGGTTTATGGAGTAGTAATCCTGGACTTCTGTCAGTCATTTCTGAGTTTATGCCTTGCCTTCACTGACACTAAGGCAGAACATGCTAGTAAATGAATGAACAATTTGAAAATAGTGGTACTGCTGTTGTAACCAATCTCGGCTCTCCACTCCTACAGGTTAACACTGACTCGTTGGAAGCCAAGTCCTCTTTCGCTAGCTGCTGCAAGTCATTTGTGGGCCTGCAGTCATAAACAACTTTTGTTTTTGTTTTTTTTTTTTAAAGCTTTCTTACAGGCAGTCAGGGCCTAGGGTCAGGCACGGTCACACAATACTGATGTCATTATGCATGCCCTGCACATTGATAACGTCAGTGTTATTGAAAAAAATTGTAAATAAAGAAAAAAAAAGATTTAAAGGGGCCACTCAGGAATTTATGGCACCCCATTATTTTAACCTCAAAACCCAGGAATTCCGAAGAATTCTGTATGGTTAAAAGGTATGGTGTTCAGCATATACTAATGGTGTAAGTATCTTTTATACTGCAATAGTTGTTTTTACTTTAATATGAATATAACGTAATAATCACATGTAGGTGTAATTGTTAATGCATATTATTTAATGTCTGTTCATATATATTACTGAATGTCTGTGTTTATAATATGTAGGAGCTTTCTTCTCTGGCCCTGAAGAGGGGTTTCTAACTAAACCCAGTCAGACAAACCCAAAAAATAAAATAAATAAATAAATATAATAAAATGAACTGTCTGAAGATACAATTGAAGAAAGCTGTGCAATAGTTAGCTTTTGATGACTCTTGTCAATATTATTTTTACCCAGGAAAGATTTTACGCAATCCCCTCATAGGAAGGTAGACCATTAAGTACTTCATCTCCAAATTAAAGGAATATTTTTTAGATTAAATTTCTTCTTTTTTATAACCTGCTAAGATTCACATGCCCCTTTTTTTTACCTTTTTTTATTTCAAAAACGTGGTCACTCCATTTAACTTCTGGTTTATTTTTGAAATACTGCAACCCGAGTGACTCCATAACAACAAAATGAAAATTCTGTTCAGAAATTCAAAGGTGTGTTTGGATTTGTACTATGTTAGTTATGTTAGCAGCAACCTCTGTTTTCCTCAGCATGTTCTTTCTTGAAAATGGAATTTGTTACTTCTGAGGCAGTCTGTAGGTTTTCTAACAGGGGATGCAGAATGCACTGAAATGGTATCTGTTCTACAATACTTTTCTGTCTGTTATGTTTGACCAGCATGGTTGTGGGCAAATCCAGCCTATAAATTCTTTAATTAGGTTTTTTTCGGCTCTTAGTTACAGGCTGTCCTTAAGAATGTGCCACCAAGAACCAGATTTTCTGCTGACATCATAAATAGCTATAGTGCTCTATTATATATATATTTGTTTTTTGAGAAACTGTTGATATTAAAAGCTATCCTAAGCAGAACTCTGACAAATAATAATTGATCAGCCATTTGCTCAAGATAAACTGTCCATTCACCAAAGCATGTAACAAATGATGTCCATAAGCTGGAAGTATCCTGTTCCACAGAATGATAATTCTTGCAGAAGTGCATAATGGAGAAAGACCATAAGTCACCATCATAACAACTATTGTTATTGTCATACACTATAAAATGAGACTTTTGGACTTCTTGAAAGTCTCAGAACCTCTAATCATGTCATCAGTTTTCATAAATGTCTGCTATCTTTTAGTCCAGAAACTCTTACTTTAACTGGATGCACTCTAATGACTAGATGATGCTTTTTGGTGACCATTTGTTTCCAAATGGGTGCCAAATTCAAAATCTGACACTCTCTCTTACTTCGTGTTTGTGAACACAATATTCCAAATTTCTCTTAAGTTGGGCGGTTCTGTGTATTGAGGCTTGCCCTTTGTAGACCATCAAGAATGGTCTTTCTGTTACTGTGGCTGTATTTAAAGTGTTTCAGTTAATATCTGTTATATTAGTCATTTTCTGTGCCACCGGAATGCTACATTTTATGTTTTTGTACCTTATTTTTCATCCCCGTGTACCATCTTACTCATGTGCTAACTATAACCCTAATCTTATTCCTGTTCCTTACCCTGACTCTACACATTACATTACTAAAAGCCATTTCCCTAACAGTACCACTACACAAGACAAAAGGGCACAGAACACAGACAGCACAAAACAAGTACAACACCTAATCTACGTTCTCACCTAACACTTACTCTAACCCTAACCCACGAACACGTGCATGTTCACAGCTGTTATAACACACTTCCACATCTTCACAACCACCACTTTTTCAAGCACTAAATTTCCTGCACACTGTTGCTTACCTTGACTATATTACACTAAATTCAACTATATGTGAACCACTCAAATGAGCAGTTACTCATTTGTGCATTTCCTCTTTTTTTACGCCTCAAAAACCTTTGTACCAAACATGCATTCTATGTTTTGAGTTACAACCATATTTATGTTTTTATTTAAGCACATGCATACATATATAAAATGCAGTGCCTTGAGGCCCTCAGGCCACATATTATAGAATTTCACTTAAATGACAAGTATTTCCACCTTTTCATTACTTTTATTTTACTACTTAAGCCCATACCTCTCCACCTCTTAGCACAAGAAATCTGGACAGAGCCCAAAATAATGGGGGGACAGGGGCTCAAAAATAGGGAGTGATATTAGCTGTTATTCTTACAAACTTGGAAGGTTGCTAAAATAACACAATTTCTTAGCAGGCATTTTCTAAAGGATATGAAGTTTGAAACTCAGTTTAGTGACTTCAGTCTGCAGCGATTTGCCAGAAAACTACACATTGTGAAAGGAACAGACCAAATATATGAGGCAAAAATTTGGACAGTTGAGAAATATGCATAAGTCACATGCATTATCTGTCTTTGATTTTCACAGAAAACAGAAGGGCTACATTTATACATTAAATCATGCCTTTACAGAAATGAATGTGTCACATCAATATACAAGTTTTATAAATCTTTGAAATGCTTTCAGACATATTAATTTTCTACCTTAACTGACAGAACTTAAGTAATTTACCAAAGTTCATTATCCTCAAGTTCTTTTCAGTCACATTTACATTTAATGTACATAACTTCCTTGTATGTGATTCCTGTCTTGTTTCAGGCTACCTTCCTTGAGGCCACCTGTCCCCACTGACACTGCAGCACATCCGAGTCTGCAAAGTTTCTTTCTTCTCCAGATCCTTGCCTAGATATCAGTCTTCCCCTGCATTACTCTCTCAGACAGGTCCTTGCTGGGTTATTAGGCCCACTGCCTGCATAGCTCCTGTGCACCAGGCTCCATAATCTGTTCTTCCATAATTCCTCTATAGTGAGATGCAAACATCTCTCTTGTTGCCAAATTTGCATTTTGTTCTTATAGTACTACTGCTTCTCCTAAGGATATTTTGGCTCCCCCTATAGGCTACTGTATCGCATGATAGATTTTCCAACTCTGGGTTCACCTCTGCATATTTTATTGGAAAACATGGTCTACCATTTCCACTTTGCCACATATTTGTGTGTGTGTATGTATATATATATATATATATATATATATATATATATATATATATATATTTATATTTACACACCTATAAATAATACATAATGTCTATGTATATGTCAATATATATTTGCATATATGTTAGGTTCATAGGTTCATAGGTTCGTACTAGGCTATCTGCCCTAGGGCATTTATAAGCCTAGCCAGAGTGTATGTGGCTTACACCACCCCTTAGGATGAGAATACTACGCCCTTTTAGGGTTTAGTTTACTATGCCTCTGTCTAGTAGTGACAAAGAGATGACCCCCGGGGTAAACCTACGATCTCCCATCCACTCGTCGAGATTTCTCTTGAATAGAGTCAGTGAGGGGCTCTGCCTAACATGGACTGGGATTCTGTTCCAGAGTGTAGGGAGCCTCTGGGTTATGAATCTGTCCCTCCAGCACGTTCTATTTATTTCTGTGTTGAGGTTTAAGTCACTTGTTCTCGTGGCTCTGATGGATTTGGATTTTCTGAGGTGGAGCATGTCCATTAATTCAGGATTGGACATGGCCTTGTACGTCAGGCACATATCACCTCTGAGTAGGCGGTATGCGACTGAATAGAGCTGGAGTTTTTTCAGTCGGGCAGCATATGACATATGTTTAAGACCCTTTATCCTCTTGGTGAGGAACTTTTGGGGTCTTTCCAACTGCTGCAGGTGTCGGGTAAGATACATCCCAAATGGGGCATTGTACTCAATCATTAGCCTGATAAGAGAAGAGTACAGGGGCACAATGACCTCTCTTGATCTAGATGTGAAACCCTTCATGATAAGGTGGGCAATATAGAAGGTCTTCCTAACCACTTTGGCAATGTGAGTGTCACATGAGAGGTTACTATCAACCTGGGTCCCTAGGTCCCAGATTACCTCTTCCGTACTTAATGGATTACCGCCTATGTGGTAATTTGTCGGTACCTTGTTTTTCCCCAAAGGGTATGACTATACATTTTTTGGCGTTTAGCTTAAGGCCATGGCTCTGGCACCAATTATCCATTTCTATGAGGCCTCTCTGAAGGATGTTTGTGTCCGCTGGAGTACCAATTATGGCGCCCAGTTTGCAGTCATCTGCGAACTTTGTCAGCCACAATCCTCCTATGTTTGCCTGTACCTCGGAAAAATAAATGCCGAACAAGAGGGGTCCCAGGACTGAGCCCTGTGGGACACCGCTTGTGACTGGCTTAGAGTCTGACATAGCTCCAGCAACTCTGACCCTGTGGGTTCTGTCCTTGAGCCAGTTTGCAACCCATCTTGTGACATATGGGTTTACATTTAAGCTGGTGAGTTTGTCTATGATGCCCGAGTGGGGTATTGTGTCAAAGGCTTTGCAAGGTGAAGGTAGGCTGTGTGAACTGCCTTACCCCCATCAATGGCCTTAGTGACTGTTTCAAAAAGTCGACCAAGTTCAGAAGGCAGGATCTGCCCTTGACAAAGCCAAATTGGGTAGGATCCAATGTCTGTAGGTCCCCAATGTCTTTGTTTACGAGTTCCATAATGATCCTCTCCATAGCTTTGCAGACCAGGCTCATCAGGCTTATGGGGCGGTAATTTCAGGGTCCGTAGAAGCACCGCCTTTGTGAAGTGGGACCACTGTTGCCGTCGCCACTCTTTGGTGCGTATCCTGTGGTAAGGCTAAGATTAAACAGCAGCCTTATGTGTGGGTTTAGTTCCTCTTGAGTTCATGTAGCACACAGCCTGGGACACCATCCGGTCCCATTGATGCTGTGTTTTAGCTTTAGAGAGGGCGGCTCTCACCTGGGCATCTGAGATGTTAGGGAGGCTACACTCTGCTGGGGTAGTTATTTCTCTTTTTGGGGAGAAATTTGCACTGAACCTGTCTGCCAGAATGTTGGCAATGTCAGTGGGTTCAGTGTATTTTGTGTCATTTTGGACTAACTCTGAGCATAGCTGGGAGTTTCCACCCAGGTTTCTAACATAGCTAAAGAAGGCCTTGTGATTGTCTTTTGTGTCATTTGCGATTTTTCTCTCAAAGTTGGCCTTGGATGATTTTATGAGTGATCGTAGTTTTTTGCTAGTACTGATCAGAGATGCCTTTCCTTTTAGGGATTTTGCTCTGTCATGT